>NC_143041.1:44302446-44304946 GCF_057628025.1 Oncorhynchus mykiss | reverse complement strand
ACATGTTTTTAGAAATGCTTATACATTTATTAAAAATAAAAACAAAAATACCTTATTTACATATGTATTCAGACCCTTTGCTATGAGACTCGAAATTAAGTTCAGGTGCATCCTGTTCCCATTGATCATCCTCGAGATATTTATACAACTTGATTCCACCTGTGGTAAATTCAATGGACATGGACATGATTTGGAAAGTCACAATCCTTTCTATATAAGGTCCCACAGTTGACAGTGCATGTCAGAGCCCCAACCAATCCACAAGGTTAAATAATTTGTCCAAATAGCTCCGAGACAGGATTTTGTCGAGGCACAGACCTGGGGAAGGGTACCAAAAAAATGTCTGCAGCATTGAAGGTCCCCAAGAACACAGTGCCCTCCATCAACTCTTTGGCCTGAATGCCGAGTGTCACGTCTGGAGAAAACCTGGCACCATCCCTATGGTGAAGCATGGTGGTGGAAGCATCATGCTGTGGGGAAGTTTTTCAGCTGCAGTGACTTGGACTTGGACTTGGACTTGGAGGCTGTAATCGCTGCCAAAGCGGCTTATGGAGAGAAATTAACATTACATTATCTGGCAACAGCTCTGGTGGACTTTCCTGCAGTCAGAATGCCAATTGCGCACTCCCTCAAAACTTGTGTTGTGCCACAAACCTGCACATTTTAGAGTGGCCTTGTATTGCCCCCAGCACAAGGTGCACCTGTGTAATAATGATCATGCTGTTTAATCAGCTTCTTCATATTCCACACCTATCAGGTGGATTTGTGTGCGTATGGAACATTTCTGGGACCTTATACTTCAGCTCATGAAACATGGGACCAAACCTATACATTTTGTGTTTCTATTTCTCGTCCTAATATTTCTATATTTGTGTGTATTGTGTAGTGTTGTGTATTGTTATATATTTCTGCACTGTTAGAATTAAGTATGCTGAAATGAGTATTCTGAAACTGAAATAAGGAAACTGAAATGAATGCTCTGAATGTGAAATAAGTTTGCTGAAATGAATGTTCTGAAATGCCTTTGGGATGGTCCAGAGCCATGCATTTAAATGTATGGCTCTGGGATGGTCTGCTGTTCAAAGCTGACCTCTGTGACTCAGTCAACTGAATCATCTCTCAGCAACATGTCACGTCTAAAAATATCAACCTTTTCAAGTCCTGACAGGGAGATGAGTTGTCTGGTTGAATTAGGACAACAGAGAAACCTTTGGTATGACAGATGGGAAGGTGACTAGGCTACAAACTATGAGGAATAGTTTTGGTATATGTTCACCTACAATAAGGCTAACCTTATAAACCCTTTACCAAAGTAACCTCATTGTAAAGTGTTACCGAAAAATCTGTCCTTTTATATAATCCTGAGAAAATTTAAGAATAATTGTTTTACCCCTTTTTCTCCCCAATTGTGGTATCCAAATGGTAGCTACAGTTTTGTCTAGTCGCTGCAACTCCCGTACGGACTCGGGAGAGGCGAAGGTTGAGAGCCGTGCGTCCTCCGAAACACAACCCGACCAAGCCGCACTGCTCCTTGTCCTTGAACTACCGCGCCACTCGGGAGTTTAGAATTTAATTTGCATTATAAACTGGGTGGTTCGAGCTCTGAATGCTGATTGGCTGAAAGCTGTGATGTATCAGACCGTCTACCATGGGCATGACAAATTATTTTATTTTACTGCTCTAATTACGTTGGTAACTAGTTTATAATAGAAATAAGGTACCTCACGGGTTTGTGATATACGGCCAATATGCCACGGCTAAGGGCTGTATCCAGGCACTCCGTGTTGCGTCGTGTGTAAGAACTGTCCTTAGCCGTGGTATATTGACCACACTGGTTAATTAGATGATATCTAACTTCTGAAAGTTTAGAATAAAACCGGGAACAGTGGGAAAAAAACTAGAACAACAGTAATCGTCCTGTAACTCTGCTTCTGTCAGCAGGATCCTGAAATCATCCCCACATAGAAAGATCCTCCTAAAACATCTGGATGCCTGTCCTATCATAAATCTACAAGATAAATGCCGGAGCTTCAAATGTCAAGAGAGAAGTAATGGCTAACGCAACATCTTGGCACAACCTGAAATATACTTGAAATACACGACATCTGAGATGCACAACTTATGGGGAGAATCACTCCGGCTCACATGAGTTATAGTTTCAGTGCATTAAGGGATCACTTTCAAAGACCATTATAACATACGCAATATGTTTGACTTTCCAGATATTGTCTAGAAATGCTGTGAATCTGTTTTGGTTTCAGATGCACAGACAAATGGATTAGATACCAAAAAAATAATGCACCAAAACCCTCTTGAATCAACAGGAGTTCCATGTCTGTCCTGTTATTATGTTTGTTTAAGCGAATACAAGCCTGTCCTACACTATATTCACGAAGATACAGTTACTCACTGTAAACCAGGTTTGGCTTTCGTAGCCATCTACTCAACTCTGAAAGAAATGGATTATATTTGATGGATATGATAAATCGGAGACGTTACG
>NC_143041.1:44284946-44297446 GCF_057628025.1 Oncorhynchus mykiss | reverse complement strand
GTTTGTACTTGAATGTAGCTCAGAAACGTTTTTGAAAAGATGTAAAAGAGACAAGACAATATGTAAAATCTGGACGTGTTAGCCAAAGCCTTTCTAAAATAAGTTGTTCCACTATTGCCCTCAATAGCACTTGTCTTGATAAAAGTAGCCCCACTGGTATTGAGATCCAAGGCATTCTTCAGTGGTTGAGATGCTATTGTGAGCCAGACAAAGGACTTGGTTTCATAGCAGCAGCAGCCGTTGTTCACATGCATGAACAGAACAGCACTTTGATATAAGATCTGATTCCTAAAGGCTTAGAGAGGGACCTCTGGGAGGTTCGTTAGAGGGACCTCTGGGAGGTTTGTTAAAGGGACCTCTGGGAGTTTCATTAGAGGGACCTCTGGGAGGTTCGTTAAAGGGACCTCTGGGAGTTTCGTTAGAGGGACCTCTGGGAGGTTCGTTAAAGGGACCTCTGGGAGGGTTGTCAGAGGGACCTCTGGGAGGGTTGCTAGAGGGACCACTCGGGGACCACTCAGGATACAACAAGGCTACTGGGAGGGTTGCTAGTGTGACTCTGGGAGGTTTGTCAGAGGGACCTCTGGGAGGTTTGCTAGAGGGATCACTCAGGATACAACAAGGCTACTGGGAGGGTTGCTAGAGGGACTCTGGAGGGGTTTGTTAGAGGGACCTCTGGAAGGTTTGCTAGAGGGATCACTCAGGATACAACAAGGCTACTGGGAGGGTTGCTAGAGGGACTCTGGGAGGTTTGTTAGAGGGACCTCTGGGAGGTTTGCTAGAGGGATCACTCAGGATACAACAAGGCTACTGGGAGGGTTGTTAGAGGGACTCTGGAAGGTTTGTTAGGGGGACCTCTGGGAGGTTTGTTAGGGGGACCTCTGGGAGGTTTGTTAGAGGGACCTCTGCGAGGTTTGCTAGAGGGACAACTCAGGATACAACAGGGCTACTGGGACGGTTGCTGACTCTGAGACATGACTGGGCCTGTGTCCCAAATGGCACCCTATTTCCTTTATAGTGCACTACTTTTGACCAGGGCCCTATGGCCAATGGCACCCTATTCCCTTTATAGTGCACTACTTTTGACCAGGGCCCATAGGGAATTAGGGTCCATTGGGGATGCACAATGGGATGTACAAAGTACGAACTAGGCTGTTAAATCAATAAAAAAACATTTCTCATTACACTTCTTTCTAACAGTCCTTAATGACATGTATTACTTGTATAGTTAGCAATGCAGAGAGAAATTACCACTGTAACGACTTGATGCATCCTTCCTGATGCTTAGGAAGGAGAGAATAGAAGGGTTCCAAATACTGAACCTTGAGGCACACCAGATTTCAACTTTTGTGCTCAGATGATTTGTCACGCTTATGTCGGTAGTAGCCCGCTTGTATTCATCTCATTGCTGTCCAATACGTTCTGCTCAGAGCAGACAAGAGTGTTTCAGTGTGTGACATAGTACTTGTGATCGAGCTCAGGGTTATTTCCCCAACATGATCCTTGAGGCTTATTACTGACTGAGGGTTTATATCATAATTTATCTGCTATGAGTTATCACAGCAATTCATGTAATTTCATGAGAATGCATCATACACAACAGCTGTGCTCACTAATATGGCAGATGTGCTGTTGGAGCCCTTGAGATGTTCAGTTCTCAATAAAGTTATTGGAATTTGAACTTGTAGTGTAGCTGCTTCTATTGTATGTATAGCGGACTGTTCCAGATATCACTGTGAACAACATTCTTCTTTAGTTTATGTATTTTAACTGTTGGTCTGCCACCTGTCGGTGTGGAAAGTAAAATACATTGCCATCTGTCATGGAAGAGAAACGCTTCAATAAAGAGGATAATTCCTTAAAATGTCTGGAGGTGAAATTGCACTAAGTAGTTTTGCTTCAGTCCGACCTCCCTGGACGAACCATCTCCTTCCTACGCTCCATCTCCCACCCACCACTTGAGGAATCATAATCATCAGGAACACGGTTTAATTATAACTGAAAAAAGTGTAAACATCACTTTCTTTTATCCCCTTGTACGTACATCTGGAGTGAAGACAATGTGTTAAAGCCCCGTCTATCTGACCGACAAATCAAAGGCTGCATTGAGGGGCTTACTGCTACTTAGGGCAATGGAATGCTGTTGCTAAGCATCAGTCCACAACCATTTAGACCCCTGAAGGACTGTTCTCTTTCTGAGGGAGGGGTGAGCAGGGGGTAAGTGGGAAAGTGGGCCTGAGGAGGGAGGAGGTTTTTGGGGGAGTTGCCCTGAAGAGGGGAGAGGTAAGGATGTAGAGGGTAACAACGGGGCATGGGCTCCACGGTGACAGGAGAGAGACTGAAGCAGCTGTTAGGGAACTCCAGAAACTTCTGTTTAAAATAAAGAAAACAAAAATACCGTTTTAGTTGACCTGCTTCTCTACTGCTTCGTGTCCAAGCGACAAATACTTACCACTCTATGTCTAGATGGTGATCGTATGAAACATCACGTTGATGACGCCCAGAAGAGACCTGTTTTCAGCAGTTTGTTAGTACCTGAATATAGGCACTCAACATTTCCAAATATTTCGTCTTTAGTCATTACTAAGACACTATTTTGTAATCTGTGATCTCCATCTGCCCTTTTTAAGGAGACATGCTAAGAGACCAATTATGTCAAGCTATACTGCTTAACGGCTATGAGTCAGTATTAGCCGCCACCTTCCTGTGAATAAATTCAATACCCTCCCATCCTCAGTCTTCCCCTGGTGCTAAATCACTGGAGCTGTTCGGGAGTGCTAGACTAACTGCTGGTGCTGTTCAGGAGTGCTAGGCTAACTGCTGGAGCTGTTCAGGAGTGCTAGGCTAACTGCTGGAGCTGTTCAGGAGTGCTAGGTTAACTGCTGGAGCTGTTCAGGAGTGCTAGGCTAACTGCTGGAGCTGTTTAGGAGTGCTAGGCTAACTGCTGGAGCTGTTGCAGTGTGCTGCTGTTCGACTTTGGAGTAGCTAGGAAACCAGACAGGTTATAATTCTGTCTATCAACCTGATTCATTATTTCAGTGGCTCTGGTTTCCTGTTTGCTATGAGATACAGGAAGTGACACGTTGGAATTTCAGTTGGTTTCAAAACGTTCTAGAGGATTCATACAAATGTTTTCAGATATCATGTAAAGAACCTACTGCTGCATCACATCAGTCCATTATTTGACATGTTAGCCTACATTTTAGCAAGGATGAGAGCCCTGCTCGGTCATTGTAAATGACAGATGCTTAAGAATGTATGAAGAAATATGACTGAGGCTTCTGATTGTTTGATTAAACATGTCTCTCTCTCTCTTTCTCTCTCTCTTTCTCTCTCTCTCTCTCTCTCTCTCTCTTTTTTTTTCTCTCTCTCTCTCTCTCTCTCTCTCTCTCTCTCTGTGTCTCTCTCTCTCGCTCTCGCTCTCATTCTCTCTCTCTATGCTCTCTCTCTCTCTCTTTTTCTCTCTCTCTCTCTCTTTCTCTCTCTCTCTCTCTGTTTCTCTCTCTCTCTGTTTCTCTCTCTCTCTGTTTCTCTCTCTCTCTATGCTCTCTCTCTAGTTCTCTCTCTCTGTTTCTCTCTCTCTCTCTCTGACCAAGGCCCGTAGGGAATAGAGTCCATTGGGGATGTTACGTTCACAATGATTGAAATAAAAACATTTATCAAAAGAAAAGCTAAGATGAAAACAAATATGAATAGAAATATTTAAAATATTTTATTCAGTCTCACTCACTAAATAAACGTGAAAAACAAGAAACGTGAAAAACCGAAAACAGCCCTATCTGGTGTAACAAACACAAAGACAGGAACAATCACCCACAAAACCCACACAAAGACAGGAACAATCACCCACAAAACCCCAACACCAAACAGGCTACCTAAATATGGCTCCCAATCAGAGACAATGACTCTGATTGAGAACCATATCAGGCCCAAACACAGAAACAGACAAACAAGACATCCAACATAGAATGCCCACTCAGATCACACCCTGACCAAACAAAACATAGAAACATACAAAGCAAACTATGGTCAGGGTGTGACACTGGATCACATTTCAGAAGGATCCTTGTGTGTATAGTCCTTCATGGTAACAAAAGGATCCTTATGTGTATAGTCCTTCATGGTAACAGAAGGATCCTTGTGTGTATAGTCCTTCATGGTAACAAAAGGATCCTTGTGTGTATAGTCCTTTATGGTAACAAAAGGATCCTTGTGTGTATAGTCCTTCATGGTAACAGAAGGATCCTTGTGTGTATAGTCCTTCATGGTAACAAAAGGATCCTTGTGTGTATAGTCCTTCATGGTAACAAAAGGATCCTTGTGTGTATAGTCCTTCATGGTAACAAAAGGATCCTTGTGTGTATAGTCCTTCATGGTAACAGAAGGATCCTTGTGTGTATAGTCCTTCATGGTAACAGAAGGATCCTTGTGTGTATAGTCCTTCATGGTAACAGAAGCATAATGACAGACTTCAAAGTACATTTTATACTATTTTATTTCAGTGGAAAGAGGCCATTTTTCAATGTCCCAAGTGTTGCTCAATCAACTTCAATGAGAATAATTAGGACAAAAATTATACATTTTAAATTATTATCTTATGTATGGTCTGTTATGTTAAATGCTGCACTTCTTTTTTTTACAAGAATATTGACTATTTTCTGTACGTCCTCAAAGTCATTGTCCACCCTGTTGCATTGTGGTTACCAGCACTTTAGGAAAATATATATATTTTCTACAATGACATCACAAACAGGAAATTATTTCACTTCCTTGGTGGAAAAAAAAACTGTGGTGAATCTGGTGAGTAATCTAGATGTCATACTATTACATTTTCATCCTTATATGTGATGTGGGAAAGCTTAACATACAAAAGACTTCAATTGAATTTCATAATTTCAATATCCTAGCTTCATCACGATCACTTGGAGCATAGTTGCTAATTTTAGCTCAAAATGTCCACCCTGTTATTGTTCACCCTGTTATCCCATGTTCACGTAACAGGGTGGACATGCACTCAACATGGGTGGACAAATGGATATCTTGCAGTAATGTGTTGAAAAATGTGTTTTTGTTCATAAATTGTATTATATAATTACAGTATAAGTAGCATGTAAAGTATTTTAATAAGAAATAAATATCAGTTGAGTCAGGTCTTTCTGAAGGAATGACACCTCTTCTTAGCGCAGCTGAAAGACATCGGCAATACAGAGAACGACGTAATGCTGCCCCAGAAAGAAGGAGAGGGAGAAATGGAGGAACGATAAAGAGACAGGGAAGAAGAAAATCAAATCAAATCAAATGTATTTATAAAGCCCTTCGTACATCAGCTGATATCTCAAAGTGCTGTACAGAAACCCTCAGCCTAAAACCCCCAAACAGCAAGCAATGCAGGTGTAGAAGCACGGTGGCTAGGAAAAACTCCCTAGAAAGGCCAAAACCTAGGAAGAAACCTAGAGAGGAACCAGGCTATGTGGGGTGGCCAGTCCTCTTCTGTCTGTGCCGGGAAATAGCTGAACTCGGTGCCAGAGTGCAGCGTGCAGAAAGGAAGAGATGGAGAGATCCAAAAAGGATACTCAGAGCCATGGGCGTTGCTGCAGTCCCAAACACCCCTCTCAACTCCTGAAAATCAGCCTGGGCCAGAGGTAACCCTCCTTCCTCCCCATACACACTTATATTTATCTTGTACGGTAGCTGGTTGAGTATTATAAGGTGTGTAAGGTGATTGTTACTCTTTATATCTTATCATACGCTAGCTCTTCTCACCTCAGATGCCTGCCTTAGATGCCATTAAAGGAACGATTAAGATTCATCAGGTTATCACTGTCTCACCAGGCCATATAAAATACAGGGATATTACTTGTCTGTGCAAGCAAGGATAGTGGCATGTTGGACTGTCCTTGTTTACAGCTCAAAGAGGCAACTCTGGGTGACCTTGCAGCATCTAACCAGCTCCCTGCATCTCATGACAAGGCTGACACCACATGGCGACCTGACACCATCGAACTTAATCACATAGGGGAGTGGTGTGTTGTCAATTATGACCATGAAGGATACCCTGGCATCATCATGGATGTAGAGGAACATCACATTAAGATGAAGTGCTTGCACTGGAATGATATCAACAAATTATTCTGGCCAAGTCCAAAGGAAGATATTTGTTGGTACTCTGATGGACAGATCATTTGTCTGATGCCAAAGCCACAGGCTGTTAAAATAAACGCTCTGTGCAGATGGAAAAATCCACCTGGAAGTATGTGGAAGAGCATTTGTGGTGAAAGGGGGAAGAGATGGAAAGAGGGGGAGTGGAAGAGAGGGACAGGAATGTGTTTTAATGCTAATTCCACTGATTTTGTACGCTTGTATTTTTGTGTTGTTGTTTTTTCACAACGAATATGTAATTAAATAACAATTCCAACGTTGTTACTATTTGTATTACTAGATACTAGATATCTCCTCATTGTTCAGTATTCAGGTTTCAGGGTTTAATTTATGTTCTGTCCCATTATAGCGGTCCACCCTGTTATCTTGGTCCACCCTGTTATCTTGTATTACTATGTAGATATCTCCTCAGTGTTCAGTATTCAGGTTTCAGGGTTTAATTTATGTTCTGTCCCATTATAGCGGTCCACCCTGTTATCTTGGTCCACCCTGTTATCTTGTATTACTATGTAGATATCTCCTCAGTGTTCAGTATTCAGGTTTCAGGGTTTAATTTATGTTCTGTCCCGTTATAGCGGTCCACCCTGTTATCTTGGTCCACCCTGTTATCTTGTATTACTATGTAAATATCTCCTCAGTGTTCAGTATTCAGGTTTCAGGGTTTAATTTATGTTCTGTCCCGTTATAGCGGTCCACCCTGTTATCTTGGTCCACCCTGTTATCTTGTATTACTATGTAAATATCTCCTCAGTGTTCAGTATTCAGGTTTCAGGGTTTAATTTATGTTCTGTCCCGTTATAGCTGTCCACCCTGTTATACCCTGCATGAAAGGCATGAACTCTGCTTAGTTTTTTTTTTGCGCAGGCTGCACACACTTCATCAGTCTCTCATTCACAATTTGACAAGCACTTTATAATGCGTCAAATTTCCCAGCGGAATCCCCTTTGTGTGGTCATAATGCCCCGTAAAAAATTCCATGGCCTTGGGCTGAACTTAATAAGGATAATTCCGTTCTCTCAGCTGCGCGCTCCGAGTGCACTTCTTACACGCAAGGCTCTCTCAAATATCTTGTTTCTCATTAGCCAATGCCTGTTACGTGATTGGGTCCTTCTCACAGCATCTAAGTTCCTTCTCACAGGCTACAAGTGAAGACAGAGACATCGGGGATTAATTATTGAATTCCGAAGTGAACATTGAAGAGGTTGGAAAAACTGGCCACATTTAATTTTCATCAGCCAACGAGAGTAGTAGGCCTAACAAACAGCAAAATAAAGCCTATGTCCGTCTATTATCCCCATAGTACAAAAGTTGACCTATTCTGCGTGAGAAATAAATATTCCTGTCACGCCCTGACCGTAGAGAGCTTTTTATGTCTCTATTTTGGTTTGGTCAGGGTGTGATTTGGGTGGGCATTCTATGTCTTTTTTTTTATGTTTTGTATTTCTTTGTTTTGGCTGGGTATGGTTCTCAATCAGGGACAGCTGTCTATCGTTGTCTCTGATTGGGAACCGTACTTAGGTAGCTTTTTCCCTCAAGGGTTTTGTGGGTGGTTATTTTCCGTATTCGTGTTTGCACCTTTCGGTTTAATTTATTCTCTTGTTATTTTGATTTAGTGTTCAGTTCAATAAACAAACATGAACACTTACCACGCTGTACTTTGGTCCAACTACTCTTCCTCATCCGACAACGAAAGCCGTTACAATTCCAAGCATAATCTGGGACAGTTGTGGGATGGGAAATATCCCAAATGACTATAACCACTAGCATTACATTTTTTTTTTTAAAGCAATGAGGCTGATGCAACAGATCAGAACGTTTAATGTAAAATGTTGTTACATTTTAGGCTATTTCTTCACATTATTAAGTGCAGCAATGCGCACACAACAGTAGGCTATGAGAGTGAATGTTCCACAATGCAATCAATTAGCGGGAAAACACCCTTCTCAAAAGTGGCCACAAATGCGATTATGTATTTAATGCTTTATTATAAAGGGGCGTTTTTATGGTGAAAATGCCTACAGTATGTATGCCAGTTAGGCTCTACACCATTTGAAAAGCAGATTAATGTGCTTAATTTTAAGAAGTTATTTGGCCACTTCAGTTGTGATACAAACCTTATCAATACATATAGGCCTATGGGCTAGGCTACATGAGGTGTGCGACTAGCTTAAAAAAAAGTCATGCACTGTTTCTTTCACTTACTGCACACAAGCTGGGCATCATTTAAAAGTGATAATATATCATTAATATTAGGAAAGTTGAGAAATAAATATAGTAGGCCTATAGAATGCTGATGGGATCCTCTTCTTTTTAATAGAGGCCATCAAAACTCTGTTTTCTCTCACAATGTTGCGCAATATGAGCTCATGAGCTTTCATGAAGTGTTTGATTAGATTTTCTAAAACATTTGCATTGATGTCAGATTGATTACAGGGACAATAGAGTGCTGCTTACCAGGCAGTTAGCAAGTTGAACCGACAGTGTTTAACTACTTTGCAGATATAAACCAAAAAGACAATCGTAATATCAGAGGGATCCGACCCTTTTTAAAAATGTTGCCCAAAATGACCTACCCAAATCTAACGGCCTGTAGCTCAGGACCTGAAGCAAGGATATGCCCATTCTTGATACCATTTGAAAGGAAACACTTTGAAGTTTGTGAAAATGTGAAATGAATGTAGGAGAATATAACACATTAGATCTGGTAAAAGATAATACAAAGAAAAAACCATGCGTTTCTAGAATGATTCATTCACTGAGTCATTCCCCAACAGCTTTGTCTGATTCCAACTGTCCTAACACTTTTTTTATTGCTGTTATTCGCATCTCTTTGTTATAAAAGGGTTGTCTGTTTTCCTAAAACTGATCATCTCACTGACAAGACTAGGAGGAAACTGGGTCATTCCTAGTATGCAGTGGCTTTTGGGCCTCATAACTTTTGGAGAAAAAGTAGATCAGAAAAACACATTGGTCAAGATCAGACACTTCGTATGTTTTACTCTGAGCTTCCTTCTGAAACGTTGGTATTGTTATGAGAGGATAGCATGTTTTGCATCTGTGTTAAAATCTGCAACTAGACCTGTACTACTTTGTTTAGCCATATGGGCCCTGGTCAAACTTACTGCACTTCAATAGGAATGGGCCCATTTGGGGTAAGCTTACAACAAATCTGAACACGTCACTATTGTCTACTCCCATGCCTTCAGATAAACTCAACAACCTCTGTCATGGTACCAAGAGTGAAATCCTCACTTGCGTTCTCTGTCCTCACTGTGTCAATGGCAGGCAGGCCAGTCACTGTCCTCACTGTATCAATGGCAGGCAGGCCAGTCTCTGGTAGAAAGACACATCACTCTCTTAGCATACAGAAACATGGGATTGGTCGTTAAATTATACAGACATCTGATAAGGAAATAGATCATCCGGAATAAACATGAACTTTGATGGGACCTTAAGAATAACCCAGACACAGACAGGTGTTTCTGCTCGGGTGATGACAGGACATTAACCAGACAGGTATTTCTGCTCAGGTGATGACAGGACATTAACCAGACAGGTGTTTCTGCTCAGGTGATGACAGGACATTAACCAGACAGGTATTTCTGCTCAGGTGATGACAGGACATTAACCAGACAGGTATTTCTGCTTAGGTGATGACAGGCCATTAACCAGACAGGTGTTTCTGCTCAGGTGATGACAGGACATTAACCAGACAGGTATTTCTGCTTAGGTGATGACATTAACCAGACAGGTGTTTCTGCTCAGGTGATGACAGGACATTAACCAGACAGGTATTTCTGCTCAGGTGATGACAGGACATTAACCAGACAGGTATTTTTGCTCAGGTGATGACGGGACATTAACCAGACAGGTATTTCTGCTTAGGTGATGACATTAACCAGACAGGTGTTTCTGCTCAGGTGATGACAGGACATTAACCAGACAGGTATTTCTGCTTAGGTGATGACATTAACCAGACAGGTGTTTCTGCTCAGGTGATGACAGGACATTAACCAGACAGGTATTTTTGCTCAGGTGATGACGGGACATTAACCAGACAGGTATTTCTGCTTAGGTGATGACATTAACCAGACAGGTGTTTCTGCTCAGGTGATGACAGGACATTAACCAGACAGGTATTTCTGCTCAGGTGATGACAGGACATTAACCAGACAGGTATTTCTGCTTAGGTGATGACATTAACCAGACAGGTGTTTCTGCTCAGGTGATGACAGGACATTAACCAGACAGGTATTTCTGCTTAGGTGATGACAGGACCTTAACCAGACAGGTATTTCTGCTCAGGTGATGACAGGTCCTTAACCAGACAGGTATTTTTGCTCAGGTGATGACGGGACATTGACCAGACAGGTATTTCTGCTTAGGTGATGACATTAACCAGACAGGTGTTTCTGCTCAGGTGATGACAGGACATTAACCAGACAGGTATTTTTGCTCAGGTGATGACGGGACATTAACCAGACAGGTATTTCTGCTCAGGTGATGACATTAACCAGACAGGTGTTTCTGCTCAGGTGATGACAGGACCTTAACCAGACAGGTATAAAGCTTAAAGGTTAAAGCTTGTGAAATCTTTTTGTATCCAAATCCGGCTTTAAACTTCTTCACAACAGTATCTCGGACCTGCCTGGTGTGTTCCTTGTTCTTCATGATGCTCTCTGCGCTTTTAAAGGACCTCTGAGAGTATCACAGTGCAGGTGGATCATTCAGAGATCCTCACTGAACTTCTGGAGAGAGTTTGCTGCACTGAAAGTAAACGGGCTGAATAATTTTGTACGCCCAATTTTTCAGTTTTTGATTTGTTAAAAAAGTTTGAAATATCCAATAAATGTCGTTCCACTTCATGATTGTGTCCCACTTGTTGTTGATTCCTCACAAAAAAATACAGTTTTATATCTTTATGTTTGAAGCCTGAAATGTGGCAAAAGGTCGCAAAGTTCAAGGGGGCCGAATACTTTCGCAAGGCACTGTACTTCTAGGGTATAATATACCAGCATTACAGACAGGGACTGGTCTGGTCTGGTGTGTCTGTCTGTCTCCTATTTATCTAGCTCTGAGCTGGTGAACTAGCAGATATCTTTTGCACCAGGATGGCAAGTACATCATCGTGCAGCTGTAACTTTAGCCTGGAGAGACAAAGCAGACTTTGTTCTGTGCCAGGCTCACTTGGCGAGTGTTGATAGATATGATTATCCCTAATGTCAGTGGACAGCACCATCTCCGATAAGAGATTATTTCACTAGAGTCCACCTTCTGTCTGTCTGTCTGTCTGTCTGTCTGTCTGTCTGTCTGTCTGTCTGTCTGTCTGTCTGTCTGTCTGTCTGTCTGTCTGTGCTATGTTATGTTATGTTATGCTTGGCTTTTTACTGTGGATGGTGGGATACGGAGTTGTGACTGGCTAAATAACTGAATAGCACCAATGAAGTGTAACATTTGAGTAACAAATACTGTGAAACTTACCAAACAACAAACTAATGTAAACTCTTGACTAGTGCTGATTGGCTGCTTTGGGTGGTGTAGTGAAGGGGAAGAGGTCTTGTGATTGAAAATGATGTGACTGTCAGTAGGTGACAGCTGGTGGACTCACCTAACAGACACATTGGTGGTGGTGGTGGTGGGGGGGGGGGGTCAGAGGTGGAACAGTGTCTATCCTCAGATTAGGACCAGGAGATGAGAGAACAGAGACACAGGGTGATGCGTAGGGCCATGAGGGGCCAGGGCCCGGGGAATGCCATGCCAGCCAGCTGCCAGATAGCCAGGTCTCCCAACCCCCACCGCACCATGTGCACCACACATCTCTCAGCACCTACGTTTCCACCTCGCTATTAAACTGACAGAACTGTTAATATCCTGGGCTGGGATGATAGATGTGTCATATCTCTGTTGAAAACATTGTTTGTCTCTCCCAGGTGTATCAACTCTCATCTTCTTTCTCCCCAGAACAGAGAGACAGAGAGACAGTGAGACAGAGAGAGAGAGACAGAGAGAGAGAGAGACAGAGAGAGAGAGACAGAGAGACAGAGAGACAGAGAGAGACAGAGAGACAGTGACAGTGAGACAGTGAGACAGAGAGACAGAGAGACAGACAGAGAGACAGAGAGACAGAGAGAGAGACAGAGAGACAGAGAGACAGAGAGACAGTGACAGTGAGACAGAGAGACAGAGAGACAGAGACAGAGAGACAGAGAGACAGAGATACAGTGACAGTGAGACAGAGAGACAGAGAGACAGAGACAGAGACACAGAGAGACAGCGAGACAGAGAGAGAGAGAGACATAGAGAGAGAGAGGCCGTGACAGTGAGACAGAGAGACAGTGACAGTG
>NC_143041.1:44254946-44282446 GCF_057628025.1 Oncorhynchus mykiss | reverse complement strand
ACAGTGAGACAGAGAAACAGAGAGACCGTGACAGTGAGACAGAGAGACAGAGAGACCGTGACAGTGAGACAGAGAGACCGTGACAGTGAGACAGAGAGACCGTGACAGTGAGACAGAGAAACAGAGAGACCGTGACAGTGAGACAGAGAGACCGTGACAGTGAGACAGAGAGACCGTGACAGTGAGACAGAGAAACAGAGAGACAGTGACAGTGAGACAGAGAGACCGTGACAGTGAGACAGAGAAACAGAGAGACCGTGACAGTGAGACAGAGAGACAGAGAGACAGAGAGACCGTGACAGTGAGACAGAGAGACCGTGACAGTGAGACAGAGAGACCGTGACAGTGAGACAGAGAAACAGAGAGACCGTGACAGTGAGACAGAGAGACCGTGACAGTGAGACAGAGAGACCGTGACAGTGAGACAGAGAAACAGAGAGACAGTGACAGTGAGACAGAGAGACCGTGACAGTGAGACAGAGAAACAGAGAGACCGTGACAGTGAGACAGAGAGACCGTGACAGTGAGACAGAGAGACCGTGACAGTGAGACAGAGAGACCGTGACAGTGAGACAGAGAGACCGTGACAGTGAGACAGAGAGACAGAGAGACCGTGACAGTGAGACAGAGAAACAGAGAGACCGTGACAGTGAGACAGAGAGACCGTGACAGTGAGACAGAGAGACCGTGACAGTGAGACAGAGAGACCGTGACAGTGAGACAGAGAAACAGAGAGACCGTGACAGTGAGACAGAGAGACAGAGAGACAGTGACAGTGAGACAGAGAGACAGAGAGACCGTGACAGTGAGACAGAGAAACAGAGAGACCGTGACAGTGAGACAGAGAGACCGTGACAGTGAGACAGAGAGACCGTGACAGTGAGACAGAGAGACAGAGAGACCGTGACAGTGAGACAGAGAAACAGAGAGACCGTGACAGTGAGACAGAGAGACCGTGACAGTGAGACAGAGAGACAGAGAGACCGTGACAGTGAGACAGAGAAACAGAGAGACCGTGCCAGTGAGACAGAGAGACCGTGACAGTGAGACAGAGAGACAGAGAGACCGTGACAGTGAGACAGAGAAACAGAGAGACCGTGACAGTGAGACAGAGAGACCGTGACAGTGAGACAGAGAGACAGAGAGACCGTGACAGTGAGACAGAGAAACAGAGAGACCGTGACAGTGAGACAGAGAGACAGAGAGACCGTGACAGTGAGACAGAGAAACAGAGAGACCGTGACAGTGAGACAGAGAGACAGTGACAGTGAGACAGAGAAACAGAGAGACCGTGACAGTGAGACAGAGAAACAGAGAGACCGTGACAGTGAGACAGAGAGACCGTGACAGTGAGACAGAGAGACCGTGACAGTGAGACAGAGAGACAGAGAGACCGTGACAGTGAGACAGAGAAACAGAGAGACCGTGACAGTGAGACAGAGAGACCGTGACAGTGAGACAGAGAGACAGAGAGACCGTGACAGTGAGACAGAGAAACAGAGAGACCGTGCCAGTGAGACAGAGAGACCGTGACAGTGAGACAGAGAGACAGAGAGACCGTGACAGTGAGACAGAGAAACAGAGAGACCGTGACAGTGAGACAGAGAGACCGTGACAGTGAGACAGAGAGACAGAGAGACCGTGACAGTGAGACAGAGAAACAGAGAGACCGTGACAGTGAGACAGAGAGACAGAGAGACAGTGACAGTGAGACAGAGAAACAGAGAGACCGTGACAGTGAGACAGAGAAACAGAGAGACCGTGACAGTGAGACAGAGAGACCGTGACAGTGAGACAGAGAGACAGAGAGACCGTGACAGTGAGACAGAGAGACCGTGACAGTGAGACAGAGAGACAGAGAGACCGTGACAGTGAGACAGAGAGACAGAGAGACCGTGACAGTGAGACAGAGAAACAGAGAGACCGTGACAGTGAGACAGAGAGACCGTGACAGTGAGACAGAGAGACAGCGAGACCGTGACAGTGAGACAGAGAAACAGAGAGACCGTGACAGTGAGACAGAGAAACAGAGAGACCGTGACAGTGAGACAGAGAAACAGAGAGACCGTGACAGTGAGACAGAGAGACCGTGACAGTGAGACAGAGAAACAGAGAGACCGTGACAGTGAGACAGAGAGACCGTGACAGTGAGACAGAGAGACCGTGACAGTGAGACAGAGAAACAGAGAGACCGTGACAGTGAGACAGAGAGACAGAGAGACCGTGACAGTGAGACAGAGAGACCGTGACAGTGAGACAGAGAGACCGTGACAGTGAGACAGAGAAACAGAGAGACCGTGACAGTGAGACAGAGAGACAGAGAGACAGTGACAGTGAGACAGAGAGACAGAGAGACCGTGACAGTGAGACAGAGAAACAGAGAGACCGTGACAGTGAGACAGAGAGACCGTGACAGTGAGACAGAGAGACCGTGACAGTGAGACAGAGAAACAGAGAGACCGTGACAGTGAGACAGAGAGACCGTGACAGTGAGACAGAGAGACAGAGAGACCGTGACAGTGAGACAGAGAAACAGAGAGACCGTGACAGTGAGACAGAGAGACAGAGAGACCGTGACAGAGATACCACTCAGAGTAAAACAAACGAAGTGCCTGATTTTGAACAATGTATTTTTCTGATCTACTTTTTCTCCAAAAGTTATGAGGCCCAAAAGCCACTGCATACTAGGAATGACCCAGTTTCCTCCTAGTCTTGTCAGTGAGATGATCAGTTTTAGGAAAACAGACAACCCTTTTATAACAAAGAGATGTGAATAACAGCAATAAAAAAAGTGTTAGGACAGTTGGAATCAGACAAAGCTGTTGGGGAATGACTCAGTGAATGAATCATTCTAGAATATTAGACACCAAAGCTCCGTTGGAATGTTCTCAAAGTATGGGGAGCATTCCATCTACAAAAATAAATGATCTTCCACTGCGACGTTCCTCCACATGGTTTTCATCAGAAACCCCGATGCATTGTGATGTATTGGCTCTTATAAAACAGGTTTGTTAGAATCCTGGATGCAGATTGGTTGATATAAAGAATTGTGGGACAACAACGCTGCAAAATACCATGATGTGTTACTCTCATAATTCCACTGTCCTGCAGCCCAGGCAGAAAATGTATCAATTTTATCTTCCTCTGGAAAAAATAGATTTACGCACATTTTTTTCCATGCATAGAGTTTGCAACAGTTGTTTTTTTGTTATTATTTATTAACTAGGCAAGTCAGTTAAGAATAAATGCTTATACACAATGACCCCATCCAACCCTATCCAAACCCAGACAACGCTGGGCCTATTGTGCACCACCCTATGGGACTCCCAATCACAGCCTGGAATCAAACCAGGGACTGAAGTGGCACCTCTTGCACTGAGATGCAGTGCCTTAGACCACTGCGCCACTCGGGAGCCCAAGATTAAAGTTGTGGAACTGACAGTGTTTTTAACTACTTTGCAGATATAAACCAAAAAGACAATCGTAATATCAGAGGGATCCGACCCTTTTTTACATGTTCGCCTAAAATGACCCAAATCTAACTGCCTGTAGCTCAGGACCTAAAATGACCTACCCAAATCTAACTGCCTGTAGCTCAGGACCTAAAATGACCTACCCAAATCTAACTGCCTGTAGCTCAGGACCTAAAATGACCTACCCAAATCTAACTGCCTGTAGCTCGGGACCTAAAATGACCTACCCAAATCTAACTTCCTGTAGCTCAGGACCTAAAATGACCTACCCAAATCTAACTGCCTGTAGCTCAGGACCTGAAGCAAGGATATGCCTATTCTTGATACCATTTGAAAGGAAACACTTTGAAGATTGTGGAAATGTGAAATGAATATAGGAGAATGTAACACATTAGATCTGGTAAAAGATAATACAAAGAAAAAAACAGGCGTTTAATTATTATTATTATTTTTTTACCATCATCTTTGAAATGCAAGAGAAAGGCCATCATGTTTTATTCCTGCCCAGGCACAGTTTTGATTTTGGCCACTAGACGGCAGCAGTGTATTTGCAAAGCTTTAGACTGATCCAATGAACAATTGCATATCTGTTCAAAATGTTGTATCAAGACAGCCCAAATATGCCTAATTGGTTTATTAATACATTTTTAAGTTTATAATTGTGCACTCTACTCAAACAATATCATGGTATTCTTTCACTGTAATAGCTACTATAAATTGGACAGTGCAGGTAGATTTACAAGAATTTAAGCTTTCTGTCAATATCAGATATTTCTATGTGCTGGGATTTTTTGTTTGTTACTTACAACCTCATGCTAATCACATTAGCCTACGTTAGCTCAACTGTCCCGCGGACACGGACACACACACATCGATCCCATAGAGGTTACAAAAATCATATTCCCAGTTTGTGCTACACAACTCTATTAAAGATTTTAAAAATAGGTTCTATTTGACTCACCGTTCCATGATGTACACTAAGGTATTGTTGGCAAAATAGATGGATGCAGTTCAATGCATGATTAAAATAATTCACCATACATTTCTTGGTATTCCCAAAAAATATTGCTATCAGGTTGT
Source organism: Oncorhynchus mykiss (assembly GCF_057628025.1). Taxonomy (NCBI): domain Eukaryota; kingdom Metazoa; phylum Chordata; class Actinopteri; order Salmoniformes; family Salmonidae; genus Oncorhynchus; species Oncorhynchus mykiss. Next base: position 44,277,893 of record NC_143041.1, on the reverse strand, counting down.
AAATCACAGATGGCCTGGTAAATTGTTTGCTGCCTCTATTTGGGATGCATTGTTTCAATTTCAATGACTCAATATTTTTGGAGAAAAAACTAAATGGACGAACTTAACTATGGGAATGTCAATAAAAGAAAACTAGTAAGGGCAATGATCACAAGTCAGTTATAACGTGGCTAATAGGCTAGCGTATTTATTTATGTAGCAAGCTAAAAACACTGAGCCTAACGTTAGCTAGATAGCTAGCTGCTAGCAGGATGTCATGTAATGTCATCGGAGCAGTAGGTGAGTGAAAGACATTTTCCCCCATATCGTTTTTTAGTGGCTCAACACAGCTAGAGATGCAGGTGTCATTTGGTAAGCTAGCAAGTACTTGAACGACTGTTATCCAGTTGGCAAATCTCTTGCATTCGCAAAATCATTCTGGCTATCATTTCCAATTTCAGAGCGCTCTCGTCTGAGTGTGCCAGAGCGCAGAATATCTGATGAATTTACGAACGCGCAACACCTGCTGAATATGACCGTTGTCAGTAAAGGTAAGCAAACAAAGTAATAGTTAGTCACGAACGCTCTAGATAACATGTAAACAGCCTAACCAGCTCTGCTACGGAGATTTAAATGGCCAGAGTGAGGTGTTCTCTCATTTGTGTCTGGAAGTAGCTAGCTAGCAAGCTAGCCAACTTTAGCCAGTTAGCTGGGGGTGCTTGGTCGGGACAATAATGAATACACTGGCAGGCAAGCTGCAGAAGGATGAGGAGGCTACAATTCCTCATTGTTTATCAGTTTAATTTTGATGTGCAACTAGCTGAAATAGTTTGAGAGGGTTTATATAATGTTCCTTCATTCCTCCTCTTGCTCTGGCTAACATTAGTTGTTGATCTTATTGTTGTTGATGTGCATAACTGAGGGAGCAAAAGTCTACCTTTTCATGGTTGTTTAATCAATAGGACTGTAAAGTTCCCAAATGTAAGAGGAGTCCTGTAGTATTGCCATGTTTGCAGAAATCCATTCAGGTGGATTTTGTGGCTTTTGCTGAAAGCGTTCTAATGATCTAAAGTCGTGCTGTTGCTTCTTCCTGTAAACACACAGTCCAGTTCAAAGTGAATGATAGCAGGCCCTGATTCCTGTAAACACACAGTCCAGTTCAAAGTGAAGGATAGCAGGCCCTGCTTCCTGTAAACACACAGTCCAGTTCAAAGTGAATGATAGCAGGCCATGCTTCCTGTAAACACACAGTCCAGTTCAAAGTGAATGATGGCAGGTCCTACTGCCTGTAAACACACAGTCCAGTTCAAAGTGAATGATGGCAGGCCCTGCTTCCTGTAAACACACAGTCCAGTTCAAAGTGAATGATGGCAGGCCCTGCTTCCTGTAAACACACAGTCCAGTTCAAAGTGAATGATGGCAGGCCCTGCTTCCTGTAAACACACAGTCCAGTTCAAAGTGAAGGATAGCAGGCCCTGCTTCCTGTAAACACACAGTCCAGTTCAAAGTGAATGATGGCAGGCCCTGATTCCTGTAAACACACAGTCCAGTTCAAAGTGAATGATAGCAGGCCCTGCTTCCTGTAAACACACAGTCCAGTTCAAAGTGAATGATGGCAGGCCCTGATTCCTGTAAACACACAGTCCAGTTCAAAGTGAATGATGGCAGGCCCTGATTCCTGTAAACACACTGTCCAGTTCAAAGTGAATGATAGCAGGCCCTGCTTCCTGTAAACACACAGTCCAGTTCAAAGTGAATGATGGCAGGCCCTGCTTCCTGTAAACACACAGTCCAGTTCAAAGTGAATGATAGCAGGCCCTGCTTCCTGTAAACACACAGTCCAGTTCAAAGTGAAGGATAGCAGGCCCTGCTTCCTGTAAACACACAGTCCAGTTCAAAGTGAATGATGGCAGGCCCTGCTTCCTGTAAACACACAGTCCAGTTCAAAGTGAGTGATGGCAGGCCCTGATTTCTGTAAACACACAGTCCAGTTCATAGTGAATGATGGCAGGCCCTGATTCCTGTAAACACACAGTCCAGTTCAAAGTGCCTGTAAACACACAGTCCAGTTCAAAGTGAATGATGACAGGCCCTGATTCCTGTAAACACACAGTCCAGTTCAAAGTGAGTGATGGCAGGGCCTACTGCCTGTAAACACACAGTCCAGTTCAAAGTGAATGATGACAGGCCCTACTGCCTGTAAACACACAGTCCAGTTCAAAGTGAATGATGGCAGGCCCTACTGCCTGTAAACACACAGTCCAGTTCAAAGTGAATGATGACAGGCCCTGATTCCTGTAAACACACAGTCCAGTTCATAGTGAATGATGACAGGCCCTACTGCCTGTAAACACACAGTTCAGTTCATAGTGAATGATGACAGGCCCTACTGCCTGTAAACACACAGTCCAGTTCAAAGTGAATGATGACAGGCCCTACTGCCTGTAAACACACAGTCCAGTTCATAGTGAATGATGACAGGTCCTACTGCCTGTAAACACACAGTCCAGTTCATAGTGAATGATGGCAGGCCCTACTGCCTGTAAACACACAGTCCAGTTCAAAGTGAATGATGACAGGCCCTACTGCCTGTAAACACACAGTCCAGTTCATAGTCAATGATGACAGGTCCTACTGCCTGTAAACACACAGTCCAGTTCATAGTGAATGATGGCAGGCCCTACTGCCTGTAAACACACAGTCCAGTTCAAAGTGAATGATGGCAGGCCCTGCTTCCTGTAAACACACAGTCCAGTTCAAAGTAAATGATGGCAGGCCCTGCTTCCTGTAAACACACAGTCCAGTTCAAAGTGAATGATGGCAGGCCCTGATTCCTGTAAACACACAGTCCAGTTCAAAGTGAATGGTAGCAGGCCCTGCTTCCTGTAAACACACAGTCCAGTTCAAAGTGAATGATGGCAGGCCCTGTTTCCTGTAAACACACAGTCCAGTTCAAAGTGAATGATAGCAGGCCCTGCTTCCTGTAAACACACAGTTCAGTTCAAAGTGAATGATAGCAGGCCCTGCTTCCTGTAAACACATAGTCCAGTTCAAAGTGAATGATGACAGGTCCTACTGCCTGTAAACACACAGTCCAGTTCAAAGTGAATGATGACAGGTCCTACTGCCTGTAAACACACAGTCCAGTTTATAGTGAATGATGACAGGCCCTGATTTCTGTAAACACACAGTCCAGTTCAAAGTGAGTGATGGCAGGCCCTGATTTCTGTAAACACACAGTCCAGTTCAAAGTGAGTGATGGCAGGCCCTGATTTCTGTAAACACACAGTCCAGTTCATAGTGAATGATGGCAGGCCCTGATTCCTGTAAACACACAGTCCAGTTCAAAGTGCCTGTAAACACACAGTCCAGTTCAAAGTGAATGATGACAGGCCCTGATTCCTGTAAACACACAGTCCAGTTCAAAGTGAGTGATGGCAGGGCCTACTGCCTGTAAACACACAGTCCAGTTCAAAGTGAATGATGACAGGCCCTGCTTCCTGTAAACACACAGTCCAGTTCAAAGTGAATGATGACAGGCCCTACTGCCTGTAAACACACAGTCCAGTTCATAGTGAATGATGACAGGCCCTACTGCCTGTAAACACACAGTTCAGTTCATAGTGAATGATGACAGGCCCTACTGCCTGTAAACACACAGTCCAGTTCAAAGTGAATGATGACAGGCCCTACTGCCTGTAAACACACAGTCCAGTTCATAGTGAATGATGACAGGTCCTACTGCCTGTAAACACACAGTCCAGTTCATAGTGAATGATGGCAGGCCCTACTGCCTGTAAACACACAGTCCAGTTCAAAGTGAATGATGACAGGCCCTACTGCCTGTAAACACACAGTCCAGTTCAAAGTGAATGATGACAGGCCCTACTGCCTGTAAACACACAGTCCAGTTCATAGTGAATGATGGCAGGCCTGTGTGGCAAATGGCCTGTTTACAAAAAGGCCTACTGTAGCTCTGATTGGCTATAGCGTGCCGGTCAGCGTAGACTCCAGTCTTGGATGAGACAGATGTTTTTATTAGGATGTATTTACTGCAGTGTATATTGATTGTCTAAACGTACGGCTACTTTCCCTCTCTGTATTGCTATAGAAGTTTCACAAATGCCTTAATATACGTAATTCCCAAATGTTCTAAGAATTTATGAAAATGTGAAAATGACCATATCTAAGCGCTCACAATTTAAAAATGTTTTTTATATTCTCCCTGGGGGTGTGTATGAACAGATTGTAATAAGATTTTGAGTTTATCAAATGCTGTCAGACCTGTGTAACAATGTGTCACGTTCTGACCTTTATTTCCTTTGTTTTGTCATTATTTAGTATGGTCGGGGCGTGAGTTGGGGTGGGCAGTCTATGTTTGTTTTTCTATGATTTGGGGATTTGTACGTTTCGGCCTAGTATGGTTCTCAATCAGAGGCAGGTGTCATTAGTTGTCTCTGATTGAGAATCATACTTAGGTAGCCTGGGTTGCACTGTGTGTTTGTGGGGTGTTTGTTTCCGTGTCTGTGTTTTTCACCACACGGTACGGTTTCGTTCGTTCCGCGTTTATTGTTTTAGTATTCAGTTGTGTTCATGTGTAGTATTTCTTATTAAAAAGAACCATGGACACTTACCACGCCGCATATTGGTCCTCCGATCCTTCTCGCCTCTCCTCTTCAGATGAAGAGGAGGAAATCCCTTACACAATGTATCATTTTACAATTGCAATCTCTCTTGTGCAGTAGGCTTACTAGCCCAAGAATGAACATGAAACTAATCATTCACCATGGGGAAACCGTAGACACTCAGAATTCATTAACCAGTGCAGTGCGGCCTGTGTAGGCCTATTGGATATTTATTCAAACATTATTTATTGAAGTTCTTGTTTCTCATCATCATTGAATCTCTGCAAGTTAGATTGTGATTTCTTTAGCATAGCAACGTCGACTGAATGGAATTATTAAAATTAACGACTGGGTCAGAACATGAGAAAATAACTAACAACCAGCCCGCTTGGGTAGCAACTTCAAAATGCAAAGTTATCCAATGTGGGCCTGCCGCCAAGGGAAATAATGGCTGTGAGTGGCCATTGGTGTGAGAGCTCACTCAACAGTTATTGGTAGCCCCTAACATGGAGAACAGAAAGCGCTAGAGTGCCATTTTAACTGGCAACGATGTGAGTGGGACGTCCCATTCTCCACCAAAGAAGAGGCAAGGACTGACTGCCACCAACCAGCGCCAGAACCATGGACAGTTATTCCACTCGTTGGAAACGTCACTATTAACGTCACCAACTAGCTTGATTAGCTCATTCTCGCCATCCATAATAGTTGTTGTCTATGTAGGTCTGTTGGATATTTATTAAATTATTATTTATTGAAGTTCTTGTCTCACATCATTGAATTAACTAGCTACATGTCAATGATTTATTCAGCATAGCAGCGTTGAATGAATATAATAGTTTGAATTAATGACTGGGTCAAAACATGAGAAAATAACAAACGACTAGCCCACTTGGTCATTATAACAGTGAATACCTGTAATATTTAAGCAATAAGGCCCTCGAACCGGGGGATTATCGTGTGTTATACCACAGCATTGTTGAATACTCGTTACTGATTGGTTAGAAGGGCATTCTAGAATGGACATTAAAACCAGATAACTGGATAGTTGGAAAAGATATCGGGACAGTTGGAATAGATATCAGGACAGTTTGAAAAGATATCGGGACAGTTGGAAAAGATATCGGGACAGTTGGAAAAGATATCGGGACAGTTGGAAAAGATATCGGGACAGTTGGAAAAGATATCGGGACAGTTGGAAAAGATATCGGGACACCTTGCAATCATGACGCAATATGGACCTACACATGCAGACTGTACTTGCTACAAAGTTACAGAACGATAAACCAACAACCACACAAACTGAAATTGGATACATTGTAAACGCAGGTCCAACGAGGAAAGACTTAGCTAACAAGCAGTGATTTATTTTGTCTCAGGCATATCTGATGACCTAACGTGCTGAGTGATGCGCATGAATTTGTCTGGTCCCTATGTCATGACGCAAGTGGTGCTAAGAAACATGCATGTGTTGAAAATGTCAAATTGTTTGCATAGTCAACTTTCACACAACTCTGACACACACACACACACACACACACACACACACACACACACACACACACACACACACACACACACACACACACACACACACACACACACACACACACACACACACTTACCCCACCAGATATGCCACCAGGGGTCATTTACCAGTCCCCAAATCCAGTCCAGTGTTATATAGAGCCATTATTGCACAGAACTCCCTTCCATCTCATATTACTCAAATGAACAGAAAACCTGGTTTCAAAAAACAGATAAAGCAACATCTCACGGCACAAAGCCTCTTCCCTATTTGACCTAGATATATTGGGTAATAGTGTATTGATATGTATGACATGTGTGCCCTTGTTGCATTTATGTAGTTCTGTCCTTGAGCTGTTCTTGGTTATTAATGTTCCGTATTATGTCATGTTTTTTTATGGACTCCAGAAAGAGTAGCTGTTGCTTTCGCAATAAAATACCAAATATGCTGTCAAATCCTCCCAAATGTTGGTAGTTTGACCAGCTGTTTTCAGCAACTGGTATTTTTTTAAATTCAGTTGTCATATTGGCAGGTACTTAGCTAGCTTCTAAGCCTAGTGTTTGATATGCAATGCAATCTCCATCGTAATGAACGGTGTTGAGTGTCCTGACGAGAAGGCACCATGCCAGGCAAAATCGGGCATCATCAGCACGTTGTTATGGATGTGTCCAAATGAATGTCGATAGAATACAGCTTAAACAAACGCAAATGCAGCTACATTGCTGTTATTCTGGATGCAGGGGTCGTGACCGTCTTAGCTGTAGCTAAGATGGCTAACTAGCAAGAATGTTGCTAGGAATATACTGTATATATGGGTCATATCCATAAATATCGACCTAATCGAAAGAACGGCTGGGTCCCGTCTCTAGCAACCAAAAGATGAGAAAGTATGATTTATCTTATAAAAATGAAAATATCAACAACATTTTTCTTCTTTTTTGTTTTTACCGGTAAATGTGTGCTTTAGTATTGCTTTCTTTGGCAACTGTGATATAAGCAGGATACACTCCTCAGTTCTGTACATTACCTTGGAAAACGGACTTGGCTCCACCTGGTCCCGCTGCATTGTCCATTATTTCCAAGGTAATGTACAGAACATCTGCGTTACTGTTCCTGGCCCGAGGTCGAAGCTTCTCATGCCTTACTGCTTAAATATTACAGGTATTCTCCACTGTTATAGACCTAATTCCCCAAACATTTCACATTGATATAGCTTCAGTTTAGGGTAACAGATCATCTCCGTCCATGAGAGAATCTACAGGAAGGAAATATCCATGGCACCGTTGTCGTAACGTCCAACATATTATCTGCTAAAGTTATTAAATCATTTCAGGTTCTTATATTTGTGCGATTGTTTTTCTTTTGTTTGTGATCAGTGAAATAAGGTTCTCCCCAAACCTGCCAATTTATCAGAATTGAGTAACACTTTCCTGTCCAGGGTCCGCATTACAGTGCAGTGACATTGTAATGACGCTGTAACAAGTATTGTAATACCTTGTGATACCTCATAGCTCCGCAACATACGACATGACCATGTGACCATGTGGCTCTCTCTCTCACAGACTATTTTCACCAAATGCATTTGAAACCATAAGCATCAGTAAAACAATTCAGCCCAACAAATACCCAACCGACACGAAAACAAGCCATGTTTTATTACCGGCAGACTAGCTACACATCCAGCCTTCTGCTTCATGTCTTCATCACTACCCTGTGTGCCAGACAGACAGCAGAGCCACAGTGATTAAACAGAGCTCTGGTTGGCCTCAGAGGAGACCCTCATCACAAACACATCGGCTGCATCCCAAATCACACCCTATCCCCTATGCAGTGCACTAATGCACTTATTTTGACCCCCCTCCAAAAATGTGAACTATATAGAAAATAGGGTGCCATTTGGGACGCAAACTTAGAGTGAGGGGAAAATGAAATGGATGTCAGCCAGATGAGGGAGCTAACCTAGCAGAAACCCTATCTATCAGACGTACCACTTAGCTGGGTTCAAACACTGTTCAAATCATACTTTGTTGGCTTGGTTGAGCTTGATTGGCTTAATGGATCAATATGATATTCTCAAAACACCGTCAATCCCACCCATCTGGCACGCCAAGGCAGATTAGATCAAATGCTCGAGTGCCGTCAAAGTATTTCAAAGATGTCAAATACTATTTGAACCCAGGTCTGGTATCACTCCACTTCACTCGACCTGCTGGAGTCTAAACAAGTCTCCGTTTTCATTTCCATAAAGCCTTGCTCTGTCTTTTGTTCCTGACAGAGATAAGATGTATAAATTATGAGCAGCTGACAACATAGGACGCCTCAGGCAGTTCATCAGTCATGCTCTGCCTGTCATCAGGTAACGGATGGGGGCCCTACGGCCACAAAGACCCCTTTTAGCTGGTAGTGGAGGGGTGTGTGTGTGTGTGTGTGTGTGTGTGTGTGTGTGTGTGTGTGTGTGTGTGTGTGTGTGTGTGTGTGTGTGTGTGTGTGTGTGTGTGTGTGTGTGCGCGCGTGTGTGTGTGTTTTTTTTTGTCAGAGAGAGTACCAAGCACAACAGCTGACTCATATTTAACAATCTCTTTAAAGGGAGGAACGATGCTGACGGCCAAAAGCAGCAACCTTAGAGTATTTTTCTGGCCTCACTTCAGGAGTGCGATGTACGTCTTTCTGCTGTGCTGATAGTCTGTAGTAGTCATCAGACAGGGGTAGGAGATGGAGGAGGATGGAGACTGACTCAGCGACAAGAATAGTAGACCACCCAAGAGGTGAAGAGAGGGATCTCTCTTTCTCTCTCTAATTCTGTCTCTCTCTCTGTCTCATACATTCTGCATAATTTGGTTTACACTGTCATTACATTGGCATTTTATTTTTGATTTACGCTCTAATCCAATCGTATAGTAAATATAATTCTAATTTGACCAGACAGAGCATTAATCCTAACGGTGACCTTGTACCCTACTATAATCAACATAATGTATTGTACATTTTATTACATTGGTGGGAAGTGCATCCTCCCCAGCCTGCATGGACGTGTTGTGGATCTGCTTGATTTGCTTGAGCTTTTATGCATAATGTGCCACGGGGAGATAAGTGTAATGAGACAGCGCACTCGGGGGGGGGGGGGGGGGGTGGGGCTGATGTCTCTACCTGCTACAGGTACAGTATCCTGGCCTTTTAGGCAGAGTTGCAAAGAAAAAGCCAACCTGGTTGGTTAGGTACCTGCAGATTCCTGCACGGTAGTAACATTCTGAGTTGGGATTATGGTTAATTGTTTAGCTAGCTACATATCTTAACAAAAGACTCCACTACTACGCAAGTAACCATTTCAATAGAATGTGCATGATGTCATTGCGATAGACATTGCTGGTCCCTCTGGCGATCTACTCTGATTTCAGAGCATTCTCATCTGAGTGTGCCAGAGCGCAGAATAATGGATGAATTTACGAACGCTCAACACCCATTGAATCAGTCAGTAAACTTTGGCAAAAAAAGCATAATTACATTTTTTGCCAGCAGCACAGTTCAAATTACCAACGCTCTGGATAACATGAAAACAGCCTAACCAGCTCTGCTAGGGCGAGTAAAATGGTCAGAGTGAGGTGTTCCCTCATTTGAGTCTGGAAGTAGCTAGCAGGCTAGCCAACGTTAGCCAGTTAGCTTGGGTGCTTGACTGCTGTTGTTAGGTCAGAACACTCGGATCAACCCAACTCATCGGCCAGAGCATCCAGTGTGCGCTCTGAAACGCTCCGAGAGTGAAAAGCTCTGAATTTAAGAACAGACAATCTGACAACGAAATATGTAAAATCAGATGATGGAAATTTGGATAATAAGCTTTGATATTTGTGTTGTCTTGGAGTTCTGTTCCTTCACTGTCCATCGTAGACCATCACGGGGTGGTATTGAGAGAGGGACAATATTTTAGAAAGCAGCGGAAGTTCTATAGTTCCTGTGAGGCTTGATTTTGCCATGGTTTCTGGGAGGTTAGAGAACCGTTGAGGATCCCATGACGGGCCGGTCATTCTCCGGGAAACAAAAGTAAATTTTTTCGGTTCTGTTGGGAGTATGTTTGGAGAGCTGCTTCGTAGCTGTGGAGAGTCCTTGAAAATGCAAATGAAGTGGTTGATGTGAGTACCTGTAATGCATACAGCGATTTTCCAGCCAAAGAGAGGAGTCACAAAAAGCAGAAAGAGAAAATTAATCACTAACTATCAGATTTCAAAAAAGCTTTATGGAAAAAGCAAACCATGCAATAATCTGAGTACAGCGCTCAGAGACCAACACAACCCAAAAAATGATCTGCCATGTTGGAGTCATTATAAATATTCACTTAAATAGCATTATAAATATTCACTTACCTTTGATGATCTTCATCAGAATGCACTCCCAGGAATCCCAGTTCCACAATAAATGTTTGATTTGTTCCATAAAGTCCATCATTTATGTCCAAATAACTCCTTTTGGTTCGCGCGTTCAGTACACAATCTAAACTCACGACGCGCGGGCAGGTCCAGGCAAAAGTTTAGACGAAAAGTAATATTACAGTTCATAGAAACATGTCAAACGAAATTTAGTAAAAAAGTATAGAATCAATCTTTAGGATGTTTTTATCATAAATCTTCAATAATGTTCCAACTGGAGAATTCCTTTGTCTGTAGAAAAGCAATGGAACGCGAGGTAACTTCCACATGAACGCACGTCACGAGCTCGTGGCTCTGTGCCAGACCTCTGACTCATTCCCCTCTCATTTGGCCCCACTTCACAGTAGAAGCATCAAACAAGGTTCTAAAGACTGTTGACATCTAGTGGAAGCCTTAGGAAGTGCAAAATGACCCCACAGACACTGTGTATTCGATAGGCCAAGAGTTGAAAAATGACCAACCTCAGATTTCCCACTTCCTGGTTGGATTTTTCTCAAGTTCGCCTGCCATATGAGTTCTGTTATACATATATATATATATATATATATATATATATATATATATATATATATTCTTCCTGATCCTGTGGCTCTGTGATGTAGTTGAAAGTGTGATGGGGAGTATAAGCCAATTTGAAAAATAGTTTCAATAGAATGTGTTGTTATTCTCTTTGACACATGTTTAGACATTGGTATTAAGGCTAATTGGTAAAAGTAATAATTTATTATATACTTAACGCTCGTCTGAATTTCCTGAATCAAAACTGAACTGAACTAAACTGTTGTTCTGATCTGTCTTCTCGAGGTCATCATGAAAGGTGACGTCAGTCGGTGTCTTAATGCATGGGAGAGATAATTGGACCGGACAGTGTATGTCAAAACCCCCCTCTAACTGGATGAATAAAAGTGACAAAGGCATTCAATACGACCCTGTCCTCAACCGAGAGACCTGAGCCCTGAGCCCTGAGCCCTGAGCCCTGAGCCCTGAGCCCTGAGCCCTGAGCCCTGAGCCCTGAGCCCTGAGCCCTGAGCCCTGAGCCCTGAGCCCTGAGCCAGCAACCGGTGCACAGCATCCAATCTAAGCTATCAACTGCTTTTCTCTCATGTCTTTTCTCTCAGGAGTGTGGAGTGGGGAGAAATCTGTTCCAAACTTCTCTTATGTCGCTAGTATATTGGTTGACAAAAAGACAAGACATAATGGGTAGTAAAGGTACTGGTGGCTCAGGTGAGACATTGAAATTGGGACATTATCATGGGCCATCCACTTTGAACTGTTAAGTTATATGAAGAAGACGCCAGAAGAATCAGTGCCTGAAGGGGGGGGACAAGGCTATGTACTCCTCCATAGCCTTGGTCTCCGGCCCGGATAGAGAATATATTCTACCCCGAGGTGGTGTGGTGCCTGGGAGAAGATCAATGGCACAATCATAAGGATGGTGCGGGGGTAGGGAAGTTGCACGTGCCTTACTGAAAACTTCAAGTAGGTCATGGTACTCAGGGGGAATGACAGAAACATCCAAAGCCTTGCTGACGTCCTGAGGAAGACGTCTGGGGGAAGGCTGTGCTGCTTGAAGACAGTGGGAATGGCAAAATGGGCTTGCAGGAAAACCCCAAGACAATAGGAACATGGGGAGATGCAATGAGGAGGAACTGGAACTGTGGTTACCGGAAAACCATATTGAAATGGGCACCGTACAGTGGGTGACTCTACCTATTGAGCGGCCGTCCAGAGCACTGGCATCAATGGGACCCGAGAGAGGTTGAATGGATATACCTAGCTCAGAAGCAATAGTAGCATCCATAAATCTTTCATCCGCCCCAGAGTCAATAAGCACTTGGAGAGACTTAGATTGGTCTCCCCACAGCACAAGCACAAAGAAAAGTGTGCAGGTGATGGGAATTAGGGAACTTCCAGTCTGACTCAAAGTACTTGTACCCACCAGAGACAAGGGTTTCCTAACAGGGCAGGTACTGTAGCTCTGTAATGTCCTGCCCCTCCACAGTACAGACAACAGTTGAAATTCAACCTACATGAGCATTCCCCAACCGATAACCTAGCTCTTCCCAATTGCATAGGCTCAGGAGAATCCAACTCACCCGTCGTTGATAATTCACGAGGGAGCTCGGGTTGCTTCGGATCCTCTCGGGAAAACTGCCTTTGGGAACTTCCGGATTCCTTCAAAGATGAGCGAGCCAGACCAGACATTCTCTCACTTCTGCGTTCCCTTAAGCGTCCATTAATTTTAATGGTTAGGGCAATGAGGGAGTCGAGATCCACCGGGAATTCCTGAGCAGCTAGCTCATCCTTCACCACCTCAGATAATCCGTAAAGAAAGGTATTGAAGAGAAACTCCGGATTCCAGGCACTCTCGGTGGCCAACATGCGAAAATCAACCGCGTAGTCTACCACACTACGGGAGTTTTGATGTAAATCAAGAAGTTCACCAGCCGCCTCTCTCCCAGATACCGGAGACTCAAATACCTTTCTCACCTCCACCATGAATTCCTCCAGATGACAACAGAGGGTGGATTGTTGCTCCCAAAAAAGGCTGTAGCCCAGGAGAGCACCCTTCCTGACATTAGCGTAATAATGTACGCTATCTTCGATCGGTCCAAAGGGAACGAAAATGGCTGTAGCTCAAACTGAGAAAGAAAGCCCCGAGAGGTACCAGGATCTCCAGAATGTAAGCGGGGTTCTCGGGGAACCGGGGAAGGCTGTACCAACTCACCACTAAAAGGAAAACATTTACTGGGAGGTTGGGGTCTCTCAGAGATGACAGACAGACAGCCTATGAGTTAACTCCTTAATAAGCTCCATAATAGCCTTAAACCCCTGGTCGTGGCGTTCTGTAACAGCTCCTCATGCCTCTTAATAGTGGCTCCCTGCAGGGAGACAGCGTGGTGATGCTGGTCCAAGTCTGCTGGGTCTGTCATGGCCTGTTCGTACTATCATGACACTAGGCGAGACACAAATGCATACGCAGATGGTTGGAGTTTAAGATGTTTAATAAATGCAAAGGGGAATTCAAGAGAATGGCCGTGGACAGGCAAAAGGTCAAAACCAGATCAGAGTCCAGGAGGTACAGAGTGGCAGACAGGCTCGTGGTCATGGCAGGCAGAATGGTCATGCAGGCAGGTACAGAGTGGCAGACAGGCTCGTGGTCAAGGCAGGCAGAATGGTCATGCAGGCAGGTACAGAGTGGCAGACAGGCTCGTGGTCAAGGCAGGCAGAATGGTCAGGCAGGCGGGTACAGAGTGGGAGACAGGCTCGTGGTCATGGCAGTCAGAATGGTCAGGCAGGCGGGTACAGAGTCCAAAAACAGGCAAGGGTCAAAACTGGGAGGACTAGAAAAAGGAGAATAGCAAAAAGCAGGAGAACGGGAAAAAACGCTGGTTGACTTGGAAACATACAAGACGAACTGGCCCAGAGAGACACGAAACACAGGGATAAATACACTGGCCCAGAGAGACAGGAAACACAGGGATAAATACACTGGGACAGAGAGACAGGAAACACAGGGATAAATACACTGGGACAGAGAGACAGGAAACACAGGGATAAATACACTGGGACAGAGAGACAGGAAACAGGGATAAATACACTGGAACAGAGAGACAGGAAACACAGGGATAAATACACTGGTACAGAGAGTCAGGAAACACAGGGATAAATACACTGGTACAGAGAGACAGGAAACACAGGGATAAATACACTGGCACAGAGAGACAGGAAACACAGGGATAAATACACTGGGACAGAGAGACAGGAAACACAGGGATAAATACACTGGGACAGAGAGACAGGAAACACAGGGATAAATACACTGGCCCAGAGAGACAGGAAACACAGGGATAAATACACTGGGACAGAGAGACAGGAAACACAGGGATATATACACTGGGACAGAGAGACAGGAAACACAGGGATAAATACACTGGGACAGAGAGACAGGAAACACAGGGATAAATACACTGGGACAGAGAGACAGGAAACACAGGGATACATACACTGGGACAGAGAGACAGGAAACACAGGGATATATACACTGGGACAGAGAGACAGGAAACACAGGGATAAATACACTGGGACAGAGAGACAGGAAACACAGGGATAAATACACTGGTACAGAGAGACAGGAAACACAGGGATAAATACACTGGGACAGAGAGACAGGAAACACAGGGATAAATACACTGGTACAGAGAGACAGGAAACACAGGGATAAATACACTGGGGAAAATAAGCGACACCTGGAGGGGGTGGAGACAATCACGAGAACAGGTGAAACAGACCAGGGTGTGACACCAAAGTAACTTAAACAAAACAGACGAATGGTTTGCAACTTAATGAGGTTGATTTATTCCTGTATGGACTCATTAGTATGGTATGTGTGTCAGAAAGATATTTGTAGTGCTTGTTTAGTTGACTTTGAGATTGGCATCTTAATTTTAAAAGCACCTATATGTGGTGTGACATATCTAGTTTTTTTAATCTATATTTAACTAGGCAAGTCAGTTTAGAACAAATTCTTATTTACAATGATGGCCTACCGGGGAACAGTGGGTTAACTGCCTTGTTCAGGGGCAGAACGAGGATTCGATCCAGCAACCTTACGGTTACTGGCCCAACACTCTAACCACTAGGTTACCTGCCACCCTGATCTAGCATTCCAACTGCTGCAGGGCTTAGACTAATATAGAGGCACTATCAACATTTCAACTAAACTATGTGGGCATGGTTGATGAATTGAAAATGCAAACTAATGACCTGAGATACATAACGACACGGAACGATGGACACACAGGCAGACAAACAGGCAGGCAGGCAGCTATAACGTAATACATGGCATGGGACTATAAGCCTAGCCATTGGAATAGTTACTGTAGCAATTACTCTAGCTTCATCTATAAGGTTCAAACCAGTTTGACTCGACCTTACTGACCGCTGTGGTAAGTCACACAAGGACGGTGTCGAGAGTTTGTAATAGAAAGGGTTAGGGTGAGCTCCTGACAGTAGGCAGCAGATGTCCAATGAAGAGCTTCGTGAGACAAAGATGTTTAGCGTGCCAAGGAGTTTTTTTTTATCGTCATAAACAATAACGAAACATCCCTGGGAGCTGGTTATTGCTTAAAGGTCTTGCTTGGCTGATGAGGAGTGTTTGTTGATTATCCTGATTAAACAAATGTTTTGGATCTTCGGAAGGGAGAAAAGGTGTGAGAGGTTCTTTTAAAATGGGGGAAAAAATATGTGAACCATGTTCAACTGCTTTTCGCTCACTAGAAAGGTGTTGTGTTTATAAGGGAGGTCTTTTTGTATTCACTGTATGATGCTGGAAAAAGAGAGAAAAGAGAAAAGACATCTTGAAATGAAAATGATGACAAGAGCCCACTTGAACACTTGTCCTTGTTTTGAGTGGCGCGCCGGGAGATTAAAGGTAATTTGTATCCTCTCCCCGTGAGAGGTGGAAAAGCAATCAACAGTACTGTCTGTCGAGTATTGAGGCGCTTAAAAAAAAGAAAGAAGAAATGACAGGGTGTCACCCTTCTTTTTTAGGTTAGCTGACCTTGAAAAACGATAAAATAACTTTTAGCTTGTTTTTTATTCAGTCGCAAGGCAACTTAACGATACAAAGTTGATATTCCGGAAATAATTGCATCTTTGCTAGTTGACACGGTCTTGCATAAATGACTAGTGTTTCAAGCTGTGAACACATTTCTAAACGGATTGACAGACTCAATTACTAGTATTCGGTTGTGCTCAACATTGTGGTAAACGTGTGGATGATTACATCAACACTGTTGTGCTACTGGTTCTGAGACATGGGCTGTAAAAAGGGCATTTACCTGATATCTAACGATCACTACTAGACAAGAGTTTTCATATCGACATTATGAATAGAAAAACACTTATTCGTAAATATATATTGTAAATACTATATGCCTGGATGTAAAAGATCTCCGTGGCAGGTCTGTGAGCAGTGTGTTTTAAAGATTTCCACACATACAGTACCAGTACCAGTCAAAAGTTTGGACACATCTACTCATTCAACGGTTTTTCCAAATTGTACTATTTTCTACATTGTAGAATTATAGTGAAGACATCAAAACCATGAAATAACACATATGGAATCATGTAAATAGGAAAAAACCCTTGAATGAGTAGGTGTGTCCAAACTTTTTACTGGTACTGTATATACATACAGTCCATTGGGAAAGTATTCAGACCCTTAGAATTTATCCACATTTTGTTACATTACAACCTTATTCTAAAATTGATTAAATAAAATCTACACACAATACCCCATAATCACAAAGCGAAAACAGGTTTGTAGAAATTTTAACAAATGTAAAAATATTTAAAAAATGGCCAGACGGAAGCCACTCCTCAGTAAAAGGCACATAAAGACTCTCAGACCATGAGAAAGAATCCATCCAAGACAATGCAAGAGTGGCCCAAGTCTCAAGTCTCTGAATGTCCTTAAGTGGCCCAGCAATAGCCCGGACTTGAACCCGATTGAACATCTCAAGAGAGACCTGAAAATAGCTGTGCAGCAACGCTCCCCATTCAACCTGACAGAGCTTGAGAGGATCTGCAGAGAAGAATTGGGAGAAACTCTCCAAATACAGGTGTGCCAAGCTTGTAGAGTCATACCCAAGAAGACTCAAGGCTGTAATCGCTGCCAAAGGTGCTTTAACAAAGTACTGAGTAAATGGTCTGAATACATATGTAAATGTGATATTTCATTTTAAAAAAACTTTCTTTTTTAAAAATTAGCAAACATTTCTAAAAAAACGTTTTACTTTGTCGTTATGGGTTATTTTGTGTAGATTGATAACGTAATGTTTTAATTTAATCAATTTTAGAATAACGTAACAAAATGCGAATAAAGTCAAGGGGTCTGAATACTTTCTGAAGGTACTGCGTATTGTATTGGCTCCAAAATAAACTTTCCAGGGACACTGAATCACCCAATGATGAAGATGAAGCGTAGGCTACTCACCGGTGATGGCCGAGGCTCCCGTGCCAATATCTCAAGATAAACTACTCTGAAAAACAGCTCTGTTTGCTCAGAATCGTTCATAAAGTTGCTGAGAAAAAATGTGTATTGTCAGTTATTTTCAGCAGTAGGCACCGGAATTTTCTTTCCAAACGGTAGGCGGTAGGCCTAACGGTAAGCCTATGGCGGTAGGCCTAACGGTAGGCCTATGTTTCCTCTCCATTCTATTTTAGAAATTTGTGAAAGGCAAACTGACAGTCGCAACCGATCAGTGCCACTTGAAACTTTGTTATTGGTCAATAATTTAATCCTCGAGCTTCGATGGACGTCATAATGTACCGTTTTGTGCCTCCCCTTTTCAGGGGGATTAGATGGTTGCAGACAATGATCATTATTGACCTGTTTGTCAGAGTCAGCAGTAGCCTGTCCGCTAATGTCTCCAGTAATATAAAGTGTAGTAGAATGTAAAGTGTAGTAGAATATAAAGTGTAGTAGAATATAAAGTGTAGTAGAATATAAAGTGTAGTAGAATATAAAGTGTAGTAGAATATAAAGTGTAGTAGAATATAAAGTGTAGTAGAATATAAAGTGTAGTAGAATATAAAGTGTAGTAGAATATAAAGTGTAGTAGAATGTAAAGTGTAGTAGAATGTAAAGTGTAGTAGAATATAAAGTGTAGTAGAATATAAAGTGTAGTAGAATATAAAGTGTAGTAGAATATAAAGTGTAGTAGAATGTAAAGTGTAGTAGAATATAAAGTGTAGTAGAATATAAAGTGTAGTAGAATGTAAAGTGTAGTAGAATATAAAGTGTAGTAGAATATAAAGTGTAGTAGAATATAAAGTGTAGTAGAATATAAAGTGTAGTAGAATGTAAAGTGTAGTAGAATGTAAAGTGTAGTAGAATATAAAGTGTAGTAGAATATAAAGTGTAGTAGAATATAAAGTGTAGTAGAATATAAAGTGTAGTAGAATGTAAAGTGTAGTAGAATATAAAGTGTAGTAGAATATAAAGTGTAGTAGAATATAAAGTGTAGTAGAATATAAAGTGTAGTAGAATATAAAGTGTAGTAGAATATAAAGTGTAGTAGAATATAAAGTGTAGTAGAATATAAAGTGTAGTAGAATATAAAGTGTAGTAGAATGTAAAGTGTAGTAGAATGTAAAGTGTAGTAGAATATAAAGTGTAGTAGAATGTAAAGTGTAGTAGAATGTAAAGTGTAGTAGAATATAAAGTGTAGTAGAATATAAAGTGTAGTAGAATATAAAGTGTAGTAGAATGTAAAGTGTAGTAGAATATAAAGTGTAGTAGAATATAAAGTGTAGTAGAATATAAAGTGTAGTAGAATATAAAGTGTAGTAGAATATAAAGTGTAGTAGAATATAAAGTGTAGTAGAATGTAAAGTGTAGTAGAATGTAAAGTGTAGTAGAATATAAAGTGTAGTAGAATGTAAAGTGTAGTAGAATGTAAAGTGTAGTAGAATATAAAGTGTAGTAGAATATAAAGTGTAGTAGAATATAAAGTGTAGTAGAATATAAAGTGTAGTAGAATATAAAGTGTAGTAGAATATAAAGTGTAGTAGAATATAAAGTGTAGTAGAATATAAAGTGTAGTAGAATATAAAGTGTAGTAGAATATAAAGTGTAGTAGAATATAAAGTGTAGTAGAATATAAAGTGTAGTAGAATATAAAGTGTAGTAGAATATAAAGTGTAGTAGAATATAAAGTGTAGTAGAATATAAAGTGTAGTAGAATGTAAAGTGTAGTAGAATGTAAAGTGTAGTAGAATATAAAGTGTAGTAGAATGTAAAGTGTAGTAGAATGTAAAGTGTAGTAGAATATAAAGTGTAGTAGAATATAAAGTGTAGTAGAATATAAAGTGTAGTAGAATATAAAGTGTAGTAGAATATAAAGTGTAGTAGAATATAAAGTGTAGTAGAATATAAAGTGTAGTAGAATATAAAGTGTAGTAGAATATAAAGTGTAGTAGAATATAAAGTGTAGTAGAATATAAAGTGTAGTAGAATATAAAGTGTAGTAGAATTGCATGTAATGTGTTTATAAACACAAAAGGAAAGGAGAAGAAACCTATCTGATATCAACAATAGCCTAGGTCTACTCTACGCCACTACCTGCTCAGCCACGCATCAAGCTTTTTTTTTTTGCGAACAGTGAATGAGTTGTATTATTAGCCTGAATTATGACTCTCCAATCTACTCATCACATTAGGAAAAGTTGGCTATCTTACATAAGTCCGCAAATGCACTGATAGTCCCATGGAATGCTGAATTTAGGAACAATATAGTGCTCTGCTATAACAGTATAGTGCTCTGCTATAACAATATAGTGCTCTGCTATAACAATATAGTGCTCTGATATAACAATATAGTGCTCT
Organism: Oncorhynchus mykiss; assembly: GCF_057628025.1. Taxonomy (NCBI): domain Eukaryota; kingdom Metazoa; phylum Chordata; class Actinopteri; order Salmoniformes; family Salmonidae; genus Oncorhynchus; species Oncorhynchus mykiss. The sequence goes on along the minus strand of NC_143041.1, from coordinate 44,257,953 downwards.
GCTATAACAGTATAGTGCTCTGCTATAACAATATAGTATTCTGATATAACAGTATAGTGCTCTGCTATAACAATATAGTGCTCTGCTATAACAATATAGTATTCTGATATAACAGTATAGTGCTCTGCTATAACAATATAGTGCTCTGCTATAACAATATAGTGCTCTGATATAACAGTATAGTGCTCTGCTGTAAAAATGTAGTGCTCTGCTCTGACAATATAGTGCTCTGCTGTAAAAATGTAGTGCTCTGCTATAACAATATAGTGCTCTGCTATAACAATATAGTGCTCTGCTATAACAATATAGTGCTCTGCTATAACAATATAGTGCTCTGCTATAACAATATAGTGCTCTGCTATAACAGTATAGTGCTCTGCTATAACAATATAGTATTCTGATATAACAGTATAGTGCTCTGCTATAACAATATAGTGCTCTGCTATAACAATATAGTATTCTGATATAACAGTATAGTGCTCTGCTATAACAATATAGTGCTCTGATATAACAGTATAGTGCTCTGCTGTAAAAATGTAGTGCTCTGCTCTGACAATATAGTGCTCTGCTGTAACAATATAGTGCTCTGCTATAACAATATAGTGCTCTGCTATAACAATATAGTGCTCTGCTATAACAATATAGTGCTCTGCTATAACAATATAGTGCTCTGCTATAACAATATAGTGCTCTGCTATAACAGTATAGTGCTCTGCTATAACAATATAGTGCTCTGATATAACAGTATAGTGCTCTGCTATAACAGTATAGTGCTCTGCTATAACAGTATAGTGCTCTGCTATAACAATATAGTGCTCTGCTATAACAATATAGTGCTCTGCTATAACAATATAGTGCTCTGTTATAACAATATAGTGCTCTGATATAACAATATAGTGCTCTGATATAACAATATAGTGCTCTGATATAACAATATAGTGCTCTGCTATAACAATATAGTGCTCTGCTATAACAATATAGTGCTCTGCTATAACAATATAGTGCTCTGCTATAACAATATAGTGCTCTGTTATAACAATATAGTGCTCTGATATAACAATATAGTGCTCTGATATAACAATATAGTGCTCTGATATAACAATATAGTGCTCTGATATAACAATATAGTGCTCTGATATAACAATATAGTGCTCTGATATAACAATATAGTGCTCTGCTATAACAATATAGTGCTCTGCTATAACAATATAGTGCTCTGCTCTGACAATATAGTGCTCTGCTATAACAATATAGTGCTCTGCTATAACAATATAGCGCTAGGCTTTATTTTTTTATGGTGAAAATTTGCTTCCCCAAACGTGAAACTGAAGCGTCCACTAAGGGAGGTGGGAGAGGGACAGAGAGGGAGAGAGAGATACCCGACTCGACTAAAACTAAACTCAATAGATAGGAGCATATCATGAGTGCACCGCTTACAAAACAGAGCTGAGAGCTCTCCATGCAGAATGGGGCCCATATATAAATATCCCATGTTTGTTATTTTTTTCTTGCCTACCCCAATCAAATTATTATTTATATCAATAATGCAACTAAATGTTTATTTTGTTTTATTTGCAACGACACAAATTCCTTCAGTTCTACATTTTCACCACCAGGAGGTGCTGCAGCACCTCCAGCACCCCTACTTCACGCGGCTATGAACAATAGCGTGGGTAACACGATCATCGTTCATTACACATTGTGTAAACATTGTAACCTATCAGGCCTGTCAATCAACATGATTGATTGCAGCCTCTCACAAGAGGAGAGTGACACGTAAGAAAAGTTTTTTTCTTTTTTTCTTAAATTAACAAAGCCTAGTTGCATTCAAGCTGCCAGGAAGGTGGTGAGTAATGTGTTGTCACTCGGTAATCTCTCACACACACACACACACACACACACACACACACACACACACACACACACACACACACACACACACACACACACACACCCTTGCCGGCTAATGAAGGAGGAATCTATCATCTGTAGTAGTTGGTGGCAGATGGACAGGAATTCAAGTGGCTGAGAAGGAACAATATAGTGCTCTGCTGTAACAATATAGTGCTCTGCTCTGACAATATAGTGCTCTGCTCTGACAATATAGTGCTCTGCTATAACAATATAGTGCTCTGCTATAACAATATAGTGCTCTGCTATAACAATATAGTGCTCTGTTATAACAATATAGTGCTCTGATATAACAATATAGTGCTCTGCTATAACAATATAGTGCTCTGTTATAACAATATAGTGCTCTGATATAACAATATAGTGCTCTGATATAACAATATAGTGCTCTGCTCTGACAATATAGTGCTCTGCTCTGACAATATAGTGCTCTGCTATAACAATATAGTGCTCTGCTATAACAATATAGTGCTCTGCTATAACAATATAGTGCTCTGCTCTGACAATATAGTGCTCTGCTATAACAATATAGTGCTCTGCTCTGACAATATAGTGCTCTGCTCTGACAATATAGTGCTCTGCTATAACAATATAGTGCTCTGCTATAACAATATAGTGCTCTGCTATAACAATATAGTGCTCTGCTATAACAATATAGTGCTCTGATATAACAATATAGTGCTCTGCTATAACAATATAGTGCTCTGCTATAACAATATAGTGCTCTGATATAACAATATAGTGCTCTGCTATAACAATATAGTGCTCTGATAATATAGTGCTCTGCTATAACAATATAGTGCTCTGATATAACAATATAGTGCTCTGATAATATAGTGCTCTGCTATAACAATATAGTGCTCTGATATAACAATATAGTGCTCTGATATAACAATATAGTGCTCTGATATAACAATATAGTGCTCTGCTATAACAATATAGTGCTCTGATAATATAGTGCTCTGCTATAACAATATAGTGCTCTGCTATAACAATATAGTGCTCTGCTCTGACAATATAGTGCTCTGCTATAACAATATAGTGCTCTGATAATATAGTGCTCTGCTATAACAATATAGTGCTCTGCTATAACAAT
>NC_143041.1:44144946-44249946 GCF_057628025.1 Oncorhynchus mykiss | reverse complement strand
CTCGTCACTGTTGGCAATCAGGCCTACTACTGTTGTGTCGTCTGCTAACTTGATGATTGAGTTGGAGCCGTACGTGGCCACGCAGTCATGGGTGAACAGGGAGTACAGGAGGGGGCTGAGCACGCACCCTAGTGGGGCCCCTGTTGTTGAGGATCAGCGAAGTGGAGGTGTTGTTTCCTAACTTCACCCCCTGGGGGCGGGCCCATAAGGAAGTCCAGGACCCAGGGAGGTATTCAGACCCAGGGCCAAGCTTAATGATGAGCTTGGAGGGTACTATGGTGTTGAATATGGAGCTGTAGTCAATAAACTGAATTCTTATACATGTTTTCTTCTTGTCCAGATGGGATAGGGCAGTGTGCAAATTGCATCGTCTGTGGCTCTATTGGGGCGGTAAGCAAATTGAAGTGGGTCTAGGGTGTTAGGTAAGGTAGAGGTGACATGATCCTAGCCTCTCAAAACACTTAATGATGAAAGAAGTGAGTGCTTCGGGGCAATAGTAATTTAGTTCAGTTACCTTTGCTTTCTTAAACACTACAGCCAGCTGGTCTGCGCATGCTCTGAGGACGCGGCTAGGGATGCCGTCTGGGCCGGCATCCTTGCGAGGGTTAACACGCTTAAATGTCTTACTCACGTCGGCCATGGAGAAGGAGAGCCCACAGTCCTTGGTATCGGGCCGCGTTGGTGGCACTGTGTTATCCTCAAAGTAGGCAAAAAGGGCGCGTTTAGCCTTATTTGGAAGCAAGACGTCGGTGTCCACAATGTGGCTGGTTTTCCCTTCGTAGTCCGTGATTGTCTATAGACCCTGACACATAAGTCTCGTGTCTGAGCCGTTGAATTGCGACTCCTCTTTGTCTCTGTACTGACATTTTGCCTGTTTGAAATGCCTTAACGGAGGGAATAACTACACTGTTGTCTGCTGTATTACCAGTCATCTTGGTTAAATGCGGTACTAGCCAGCTACTAGCCAGCTCCAAATCAAAAACATGGAAGTAGACTTTCTAACTACTCCTAAGTTGTGTAGTAGTTCATTAATAGTCTTTAAAAACTATACATAGTAATATGATTTTACCTATAATCGTAAGTAATTTGATTCCATCAACTTCCTCATTTAAGGATTACTTTGGGATGGAGTGGTTTTGTAAACAAAACTCCGGGGAGACACCCAGTTCTTCCTTACTTTCGTAGATAAGGTAGCTGGTTAGCTTGCTTTCTTATTGGCCAATCATTTTAAAACTTGAAAAATCATGTTGGACTTTGAGGTAGAAGAAGACCATTTTTATTCAGAGCCATTATTCGATCACAATGATTTTTTTCTGCGCTCATCAGTCGTGGTGTTAGACTTTCGTTCATTTCCCGACGATAAATTGGGAGAAGCAGCCGAGACCTGCTGGACCGAATGGACAGCTGTCCATCGGCTAAGTGACATTATTCTTCTAGAATAGGAACAATAGGAACAAAACACAGAAACAAAGTGTAAAGAAGATCATTGTTGTTTTATAAATTGCACTCTGATCAAATCAAACTTTATCTAGTGATTTGATTTTTTTTGTATCTAGCTACTCACAAATAACAATTTGTTTTCTTAATCAAGACAGGTTGATGTTTTACCGACTGGTACTTGAATGGGCACTGACGAGGGAACAGAAGAGTCTTGCCTTCATGTGTTGTTTGTGTCTTTCGCCGCAAATATCCCTCGCTGACAGGAGTCTACATGGGATTCAACGAGGCAGAGGATGTAAAGAGCCTGTTGTAATTACACTCTCGGTGATCCAACTTCACAGACATACATTGTCTAACCAACCAATGTTGTCAAAACGCTCTAATAAACCAGTACATTGTATTTGGTTACGAGTCTATCAGATCACAGTAATGAATGCCATTTGAACCAGCACCATCTGTTTTGTATTAATTGTATTCATAGAGTATGATAGTGTTGTGTATCAAATAAAGCATCAGATCAATGTATCAGTAACATTTGAATAATCAATCAATTGATAAAAGCCAACAAAACATAGTGTAGACCTACGTGTGCTTGAACATTTGCCATCTTGATTAATAAGATCATTCTACAGGAATTTGTCCATGACCCAGAAAGTACCGGGCTGTTGTAGGTTGGTGAATCTTCATGTAGCCAAATTAAATCAAACTTTATTTGTCACATGTGCCGAATACAATAAGTGTAGACCTTACCGTAAAATGCTTACTTACAAGCCCTTAACCAACAGTGTAGTTCAAGAAAGAGTTAAGAAAATATTTACCAAATATATATATTTTTTTAATAATAAAAAGTAACACAATAAAATAACAATAACGAGGCTATATACAGAGGGTACCGGTACCGAGTCAGTGTGCAGGGGTACAGGTTAGTTGAGGTAATTTGTACAAGCAGGTAGGGGTGAAGTGACTATGCATAGATAATAAGCAGTGAGTAGCAGCAGTGTACGAAACAAATTGGGAAGTGGGGGGTGGGGGGTGTCAATGTAAATAGTTTTATAGCTTGGGGGTAGAAGCTGTTAAGGAGCCTTTTGGTCCTAGACTTGGCTCTCCGGCACCACTTGCCGTGCTGTAGCAGAGATAATAGTCTATGACTTGGGCTTTCCTCTGACACCGCCTAGTACAGCATATAGGTCCTGGATGACAGGAAGCTTGACCCCAGTGTTGTACTGGGCCGTACACACTACCCTCTGTAGCGCCTTACGGTCAGATTCCGAGCAGTTGCCATACCAGGCGGTGATGCAACCGGTCAGGATGTTCTTGATGGTGCAGCTGTAGAACATTTTGAGGATCTGGGGACCCATGCCAAATCTTTTCAGTCTCCTGAGGAGAAAAGGTGTTGTCATGCCCTCTTCACGACTGTCTTGGTGTGTTTGGACCATGATAGTTTGTTGGTGATGTGTTCACCAAGGAACTTGAAACGCTCGACCCGCTCCACTGCAGCCCCGTCGATGTTAATGGGGGCATGTTCGGCCTGCCTTTTCCTGTAGTCCACGATCAGCTCCTTTGTCTTGCTCACATTGAGGGAGAGGTTGTTGTCCTGGCACCACACTGCCTGGTCTCTGACTTCCTCCCTATAGGCTGTCTCATTGTTGTCGGTGATCAGGCCTACCACTGTTGTGTCGCCAGCAAACTTAATGAAGGTGTTGGAGTCATGTTTGGCCATGCAGTCATGGGTGAAAGGGAATACAGGAGGGGACTAAGTACACACCCCTGAGGGGCCCCAGTGTTGAGGATCAGCATGGCAGATGTGTTGTTACCTACCCTACCCACGTGGGGGCGGCCTGTCAGGAAGTCCAGGATCAATAGCCATGTCTTCTTCCTCTGCTGGTCCTCTGTCAGCTCTCCATGGTAACGTCAGTGTTCCACTCCTTTTTCTTCCCAGCAATGGACCCCACAGATGTGATGGAGCATTGACTTGAACCTGCACTTTAACTCCTGAAAATGACAATTCGATCACAAACAGGCATGAGTTCAACAGACAAGGGTTGTTCATATTTGCACACAGCTCTGGGAAATGAAGTGGTGAAAGAGTGGGAGCTGGTGAGAAAGGTTATTTGCTCCTGATAGACTGTGCAGATGTATGGCCTATTGGCACCAGCGGTATGACTAGGCCTATTGGCACCAGCGGTATGACTAGACCTATTGGCAGCAGCGGTATGACTAGGCCTATTGGCACCAGCGGTATGACTAGACCTATTGGCACCAGCGGTATGACTAGGCCTATTGGCACCAGCGGTATGACTAGACTTATTGGCACCAGCGGTATGACTAGACCTATTGGCACCAGCGGTATGACTAGACCTATTGGCACCAGCGGTATGACTAGGCCTATTGGCACCAGCGGTATGACTAGGCCTATTGGCACCAGCGGTATGACTAGACCTATTGGCACCAGCGGTATGACTAGGCCTATTGGCACCAGTGGTATGACTAGACTTATTGGCACCAGCGGTATGACTAGACCTATTGGCACCAGCGGTATGACTAGGCCTATTGGCACCAGCGGTATGACTAGACTTATTGGCACCAGCGGTATGACTAGACCTATTGGCACCAGCGGTATGACTTGACCTATTGGCACCAGCAGTATGACTAGGCCCATTGGCACCAGCAGTATGACTAGGCCTATTGGCACCAGCGGTATGACTAGGCCTATTGGCACCAGCGGTATGACTAGGCCTATTGGCACCAGCGGTATGACTAGACCTATTGGCACCAGCGGTATGACTTGACCTATTGGCACCAGCAGTATGACTAGGCCTATTGGCACCAGCAGTATGACTAGGCCTATTGGCACCAGCGGTATGACTAGACTTATTGGCACCAGCGGTATGACTAGACCTATTGGCAGCAGCGGTATGACTAGACCTATTGGCACCAGCGGTATGACTAGACCTATTGGCACCAGCGGTATGACTAGACCTATTGGCAGCAGCGGTATGACTAGACCTATTGGCACCAGCGGTATGACTAGACCTATTGGCACCAGCGGTATGACTAGACCTATTGGCAGCAGCGGTATGACTAGACCTATTGGCACCAGCGGTATGACTAGACCTATTGGCACCAGCGGTATGACTAGACCTATTGGAACCAGCGGTATGACTAGACCTATTGGCAGCAGCGGTATGACTAGACCTATTGGCACCAGCGGTATGACTAGACCTATTGGCACCAGCGGTATGACTAGACCTATTGGCACCAGCGGTATGACTAGGCCTATTGGCACCAGCGGTATGACTAGACCTATTGGCAGCAGCGGTATGACTAGGCCTATTGGCACCAGCGGTATGACTAGACCTATTGGCACCAGCGGTATGACTAGACCTATTGGCACCAGCGGTATGACTAGGCCTATTGGCACCAGCGGTATGACTAGGCCTATTGGCACCAGCGGTATGACTAGACCTATTGGCACCAGCGGGGACGGATGATGCAGTCACAAACACTTCAAAGTGGTTTGAGACCAGCTTTATACAGTTCCACAATTGATATATATGGGCGCCTGAGTGGCGCAGTGGTCTAAGACACTGCATCTCAGTACAGGAGGGGTCACTGTCGTACCTGGTTTGAATCCAGGCTGCATCACATCCGGACGTGATTGGGAGCTCCCATAGGGCAGCGCACAATTGGCCTGAGGTAGGCCATCACTGTAAATAAGAATTTGTTCTTAACTGTCTTGCCTACTTAAATAAAATATATATTTATCAAGGCTAACCAGTAAATCAAGGCTAATATAGTCTAGTCACAGACAAAGATTGTATGTTGAATAAACATTTGACCGCATCGACTTCTAACCTTTACATTTATGCCAGGTGTCGAACTGATGTTCAATGTCCGGATAGGACTCTCTCATTATGTTTTGAATGAGGGGGGGTATCTGTCTGTTGTGACCACCGTGTCCCCTCTGGAAACCTACTGGTTCCATTGCAGACGAGCTTGTGTTCTCGGTAACTTTAGGGCATAAGGGCATAACAAAGGCATTAAACAAGTGATGATTAGTACTGCCTGTTGAAGTTGTACAAGAAATGTCTCTGCATGCATCCTCCATTGTAGAGGGAACGTCCTGAAAATATTTTGCTATGTTATGTATGTAGACCCAACCGAAAACGTATCCTTAAATAGCCAGGACATCATGACGGCAAAATAATAGCATTACCTGATGTAGTGTCCATTGGCGGTGCCAGGGCAAGAAAAACCCAGATGTTAAAGACTTTGTGCCTGCCGCTGTCTGATGCGGGCTAGTCAGCTGCAAACTCAGGGGTGTGAAGCTCTCTTGTGGGGTTGAATGTGATGTTACTCCAACAGACAAAAAGTATGTTCTTTGTGGACTGTCCACAGCAGCCACGTCTTCCATCTCATCCTGAATAAGAAATAAAGGAAAGGGGATCAAGAATGGTTTGGTATTCATTTGAAATCAGTAAAGGTAAAGTAAAGTAAACAAACTTGAAGAAGGCTATAATAGCTATTCTGTTTTTTTTTGTGGCATGGTGTAATCTATTACATGGCCACTACTATAAAGTCAATTCAATGTTTTTCGTTTCTCAAGCATGTGGGTATTTTTTTTATTAGTTGGAAAGTACTTTAATGAAGTTCAATAAAGATGAACATAATGGCACTAATCAATTTTAAATATTTGAAAAAGTACACTCAGCGCACAGTTTTGAGCATTCTTAGTCGTTTTGTTGTACTTGGTTATTCTTTGCCTTTGAGAGGAGGGCATTCACACACATGTAACCGATGTCACACGAAGCAATCTGGACGAAGCAGTCTGGACGAAGCACGAAGCAATCTGGACGAAGCAATCTGGACGAAGCACGATGCAATCTGGACGCAATGTATGTTGCTTGCAACAATGTCACATGTGGGTGGCTCTGTGTGTCAACCCACAAACATTAACTGCAACTCAGTTGCATTGCATCAATTGAAATCAATCCTATTTCAAGCAACTAATGTAAATGACTGTACGCAATGTCCAATCAGTGAGTAGAAAAACGTTTGCATGACTCGTCCTATCGTTCTCTTCGGAACTCCGACCCAGTTGTCATGTCAACACAGCTGTCAATGCTGCTGCAAATCAATATAAAAGAGTCATACCAAATGTGAAATGTACAGAAAATTCTAGACATTATGGCTAGTCATGGTTTATCTTCATGGTCTGGAATATCTACATACTGTAGGCGTACAGAGGCCCATTTTCAGCAACCATCACTTCTGTGTTTCAATGGCACGTAGTGTTAGCTAATCCAAGTTTATAATTTTAAAAGGCTAATTGATCATTAGAAAACCCTTTTGCAATTATGTTAGAACAGCTGAAAACTGTTGTTCTGATAAAAAAGCATTAAAACTGGCCCTCTCTAGACTAGTTAAGATGGGCAAAAGAACACAGAGAGTGGACAGAGAGTGGACAGAGAGTGGACAGAGAGTGGACAGAGAGTGGACAGAGAGTGGACAGAGGAACTTCACCTACAGTGCCTTGCGAAAGTATTCGGCCCCCTTGAACTTTGCGACCTTTTGCCACATTTCAGGCTTCAAACATAAAGATATAAAACTGTCTTTTTTTGTGAAGAATCAACAACAAGTGGGACACAATCATGAAGTGGAACGACATTTATTGGATATTTCAAACTTTTTTAACAAATCAAAAACTGAAAAATTGGGTGTGCAAAATTATTCAGCCCCTTTACTTTCAGTGCAGCAAACTCTCTCCAGAAGTTCAGTGAGGATCTCTGAATGATCCAATGTTGACCTAAATGACTAATGATGATAAATACAATCCACCTGTGTGTAATCAAGTCTCCATATAAATGCACCTGCACTGTGATAGTCTCAGAGGTCCGTTAAAAGCGCAGAGAGCATCATGAAGAACAAGGAACACACCATGCAGATCCGAGATATTGTTGTGAAAAAGTTTAAAGCCGGATTTGGATACAAAAAGATTTCCCAAACTTTAAACATCCCAAGGAGCACTGTGCAAGCGATAATATTGAAATGGAAGGAGTATCAGACCGCTGCAAATCTACCAAGACCTGGCCGTCCCTCTAAACTTTCAGCTCATACAAGAAGAAGACTGATCAAAGATGCAGCCAAGAGGCCCATGATCACTCTGGATGAACTGCAGAGATCTACAGCTGAGGTGGGAGACTCTGTCCATAGGACAACAATCAGTCGTATATTGCACAAATCTGGCCTTTATGGAAGAGTGGCAAGAAAGCCATTTCTTAAAGATATCCATAAAAAGTGTTGTTTAAAGTTTGCCACAAGCCACCTGGGAGACACACCAAACATGTGGAAGAAGGTGCTCTGGTCAGATGAAACCAAAATTGAACTTTTTGGCAACAATGCAAAACGTTATGTTTGGCGTAAAAGCAACACAGCTGAACACACCATCCCCACTGTCAAACATGGTGGTGGCAGCATCATGGTTTGGGCCTGCTTTTCTTCAGCAGGGACAGGGAAGATGGTTAAAATTGATGGGAAGATGGATGGAGCCAAATACAGGACCATTCTGGAAGAAAACCTGATGGAGTCTGCAAAAGACCTGAGACTGGGACGGAAATTTGTCTTCCAACAAGACAATGATCCAAAACATAAAGCAAAATCTACAATGGAATGGTTCAAAAATAAACATATCCAGGTGTTAGAATGGCCAAGTCAAAGTCCAGACCTGAATCCAATCGAGAATCTGTGGAAAGAACTGAAAACTGCTGTTCACAAATGCTCTCCATCCAACCTCACTGAGCTCGAGCTGTTTTGCAAGGAGGAATGGGAAAAAATGTCAGTCTCTCGATGTGCAAAACTGATAGAGACATACCCCAAGCAACTTACAGCTGTAATCGCAGCAAAAGGTGGCGCTACAAAGTATTAACTTAAGGGGGCTGAATAATTTTGCACGCCCAATTTTTCAGTTTTTGATTTGTTAAAAAAGTTTGAAATATCCAATAAATGTCGTTCCACTTCATGATTGTGTCCCACTTGTTGTTGATTCTTCACAAAAAATACAGTTTTATATCTTTATGTTTGAAGCCTGAAATGTGGCAAAAGGTCGCAAAGTTCAAGGGGGCCAAATACTTTCGCAAGGCACTGTAGAAGGCCAGCATCCCGGAGTCGCCTCTTCACTGTTGACGTTGAGACTCATGCTCCAGATACTCAACTAGTCTAGAGAAGGCCAGTTTTATTGCGTCTTTAATCAGAACAATAGTTTTCAGCTGTGCTAACATAATTGCAAAAGGGGTTTCTGATGATTAATTGATGATTAATTAGCTTTTTAAAATAATACATTTGGATTAGCTAACACAACTTGCCATTGGAACACAGGAGTGTTGGTTGCTGATAATGGGCCTCTGTACGCCTATGTAGATATCCTATAAAACAAATCTGCAGTTTCCAGTTACATTAGTAATTTACAACATTAACAATGTCTACACTGTATTTCTGATCAATTTGATGTTATTTTAATGGACAAAAAAAAGTGCTTTTATTTCAAAAACAAGGACATTTCTTAGTGACCCCTTACTGTTGAACGATTCCTGTATTATGTTCCCCTAACCCTACTCACCCCTCCAATATTTGGAATAAACTAATGGATAACAACTTGGGCTCCTAAAGTATTCAGATCTCTTGACTTTTCCACATTTTGTTAGGTTACAGCCTTATTTTAACATAAAAATGATTTTATTTCCTAATCTGCACACAATTCCCCATAATGACAAAGCAAAAACTGTTTTTAGAAATGTTTGCTAATTCATAAAAAAAATTGGGGTTATTTAATTTACATAAATATTCAGACCATTTAGTCAGTAGTTTGTTGAAGCACGTTTGGCAGCGATTACAACCTCGAGTCTTCTTGGGTATGACGCTACAAACTTGACACACCTGTCTTTGGGAAGTTTCTCCCATTCTTCTCTGCAGATCCTCTCAAGCTCTGTCAGGTTGGATGGGGAATGTCGCTGCACAGCTATTTTCAGGTCTCTCTACAGATGTTCGATCGGGTTCAAGTCCGGGCTCTGGCTGGACCACTCAAGAACATTCAGATACATGTCCTGCAGTCACTCCTGCGTTGTCTTGGCTGTGTGCTTAGGGTTGTTGTCCTGTTGGAAGGTGAACTTTCGCCCCAGTCTGAGGTCCTGAGAGCAGGTTTTCATCATGGATCTTTCTGTACTTTGCTCTGTTCGTCTTTCCCTCAATCCTAAGCAGTCTCACAGTCCCTGTTGCTGAAAAACATCCCCATAGCATGATGCTGCCACCAACACGCTTCACCGTAGGGATGGTGCAAGGTTTCCTCTAGACGTGATGCTTGGCATTCAAGCCAAAGTGTTCAACCTTGGTTTCATCAGACCAGAGAATCGTGTTACTCATGGTCTGAGAGGCTTTAGTTGACTTTTGACATACTCTGAGGAGTGGCTTCCGTCTATCATAAAGGCCTGATTGGTGGATTGTTGCAGAGATGGTTGTCTTTCTGGAAGGTTCTCCCATCTCTTGGTCTGTCTATTCTATAGAATATTAATAAAAAACTGTCATGTAAAGATACCTTTTTCACCCAGTGGCAACCGAGAGGTTGTGAGTTCAAATCCCATGTGAGGTTGAGTCCCAAGTAATAAGCATACAGCACCATATGTCCATTAAAACCTGCATTTAGCTGTAAAAATACAGTAACCAGTTGTACATTTACAGAATATTCTCCACAACTAGACAAAAAACTTCCAGGGGACTATATATTTTTTAACCTTTATTTTACTAGGCAAGTCAGTTAAGAACAAATTCTTATTTTCAATGACGGCCTAGGAACAGTGGGTTAACTGCCTGTTCAGGGGCAGAATGACAGATTTGTACCTTGTTGGCTCGGGGGATTCGATCGAACTTGCAACCTTTCAGTTACTACTCCAATGCTCTAACCACTAGGCTACCCTGCCGTCCCTACACTCTAACCACTAGGCTACCCTGCCGCCCCATGACACAATGTTCTAAGAATGTCCTAAAAACATCCTTGGTGACATCCCTGTAACAAACTGGGAAATATAAAAAACCTGCAGGGGACCTTGACTGTTTCAATTGAATTACGGTCAATTATGCCTTTCAAAGTAAAATATTCTAAATTACAATTGACACCTGGTTTTTCACATGTGATCAAATGTTGTCGTATGTGTAGTGTCATGGTATCACATATTGACATTTTCTTCTCCCCATGTTGCCACATTTATTTCACATGAGGTTGTGTTTTCACGTGCTCACATGTTGTCACGTTGTCACGACTTCTGCCAGAACAAGTCGGCTCCTCTCCTTGTTCGTTCGGCGATCGACGTCACCGGCTTTCTAGCCATCGCCGCTCCATTTCTCATATATCCATTTGTTTTGTCTTGTTTCATTCCACATCTGGTTTTTATTCCATAATCACACTACATGTATTTAGTCCTCTGTTCCCCTTCCATGTCTTTGTGTGTAATGGTGTATGTTCACGCGCTATACTTTTGTTTATCGTTCTGTGTTTTTGGGCACTTAGATGTCATTTTGTGCCTATTGTTTGACCAGAATAAAAGTGCGCCTGTTTACTCTACTCTACTCTCCTGCACCTGACTTCACCTCCCTTACACAGGCTTAACACACGTGTAATTTCCTGTTATCAGATATTTATATTTTGCATCCCCATGTTGTCACATTCATTTCAAATTAATTTCACATGAGATTGTGTATTCACACGTGTAGTTTTATTGTATCACGTTGCTTCAAGTCTTGTTTCAAATGTTATCACATTAACCTCACTTTAAATCACGTGATCACATGAGATCACATGTTCACGTGAAAGTCATGTGTTTTTTTCCCGTAAGGGTGTGTGCACAATGGGATGTACAATGAAATCAGGTGTCATTGGGGTTAATTCAACCGATTACGCTGAGCTATTTCTTTGGATGGATAACATGATAATCTGCTTTCATTCTGTTTTTAGTTAATTCCCAAAAATTCACTCATGGGCACTGGTTTGATTTCCGAGGCAAATTCAAGGTTTAGTTGTATTCCAAGGCCTGACTTCCTGCCTGCCTGTCTGTCCGACTGGCATTGACCTGCCTCCGCCTTAACCTTGTCAGACAAAAAAACACCTTACACAGAAACAGCATCTATTGATTGATGTATAGCTAGCTATGTGATACATTACAAACATTGTATCACAAATAACCACATACACTTTCAGTCAAGACATACTGGCTTCTAAAACCAACCACAAAGCCTCTGAACCTTTACAGCCCAGAGCAAATGATTCCTTTAAGCCTGGAGGTACAGTATTCCTCTATGGTAAATTATTAATATAACATGCATTGTTAAGAAAAAAGCACTTAAGGAGAACTGGTCAAAGTAAATATATTTATAAATCATGGTCAAAGAGCAGAATGGCAGATGGCAGCAGCATTAACGTGCCATTATGGACCGACTGTCTGAAAGCATAATGAATGTTCCATGATGTCGTTAATAATGGGGCAGAAAGCATTCTGGGAAGTGTTTAGTTTTGGTCTAACAGAGCTTTTATTTAGAGGTTGATTAACGTGGTCTACTTTTCAAACAGTAAGTGTTCCTTTAAAAAAAAAAAAAGAAGTTGGAGACAAATGAGGAGAAAAACACCATCTCTATTTCATGCTTGAAAAAAGTTAGTTAGTCAGCGATCAACGTGCATTGTGTAGCCTATTCCTTCATTGTGAACTGTGTACTCCTAAACAATTCTCTAACCATGACGTAATTTACCTCAGAATTCAACAAACAAGTGATGGTCGCACGACAGTTGTCGTGCCGCGTTTAAGTCACCCTATGTGTCATATGGCATATGGTGAAAAGAGCCAGCAGCTTGGTCCCTTGTTCCTCTCTTTAATTTCCTAGGTGGTTTAGGTCCTAGAACATTAGAACGTTTGACAAAATGATGGATGGAGCATGCTAAAGTGGTTAGTGATCGCTGAGGCTGAGAAAACTTTTCCAAAGCAGAAACAAATGACTGCTTCACATTGTATCCATCACTAATACATTAACCTAATTGGAAAATGAGGCCCATTGTGTCAAAACACAGCGCCACTTATGTAGTACTGGAATACAAATGGCCGTGTGTGTGTGTGTGTGTGTGTGTGTGTGTGTGCATGCGTGCGCGCATCACTACTTAGCTATTAATTTTTCAGGTACTCCACCCTATACAGCCCTGTTCAAGCATTGATGGCACTGGCACCTGCAAGGGGGAGAACAACATTGAAGACAAACTGAAGTTCAGCCTATAGCAACATTGTAAATTGAATTCCCATAGATTCAGCTAGAAAGAATAGACAAGCAATCACGTAGAATCTTTGAATTCCAAACATAATATGAGGCTTCTAAGTGACACCTTTTATTAGTCGCGTGTAGGAGATACACATGGTATACATTGTCCAACAACATGCTTACTTGCAGGTTATTTTTCTTGACACCACAACAACAATCAAAGATAAGAATATGAACATAAAGTAAATGGCAGTAGAATAGAATAATACATTTTAGCATATACTGTAAATATAATACAGGAAGTCTCAATTTATAGTCCAATATTTACACGTGCAATATTCCAATCAGTATTCTCTAAACAATCCTGCAGCATTGAGTCTGCCTCCTCTGTCCTGGCACCTCGCTATTTTCTGTTTTGGTGGCTGCTTCTTGAGTTGCTACTTGTAGGCAGGGAGTATGACCAGAGAGATGTGATCTGATTGGCCGAAGTGGGGGATGTCTTTGTATGCGTCCCGGATGTTTGTGTATACATGGTCAAGCACGCTGGATTCTCTTGTGGGGCAGGATACACATTGGTGATATTTTGGGAAAATTTGTTTTAGACGGGCTTGGTTAATGTCAACCGCGTCAATAAAAATGGCTCCTAGGTGAGAGGATTCTTGCTTGCTAATGATTTTGTACAGTTCGCTGAGTGCCGCCTTGGTGTTTGCTTATGGAGGAACACTATATGGCCAAGAGTATTTGGACATCCCTTCAAATGAGTGGAATACGCTATTTCAGCCACACCCGTTGCTGAGAAAATCGAGCACAAAGCCATGCAATCTCCATAGACAAAACATTGTCAGTAGAATGGACTTTCAACATGGCACCATCATTGGATGCCACCTTCCCAACAAGTCAGTTTGTCAAATTTGTGCCCTGCTAGAGCTGGCCAGGTCAACTGTAAGTGCTGTTATTGTAAAGTGGAAACTTCTAGGAGCAACAACGACTCAATCCCACAGAACGGGACCGCAGAGTGCTGAAGCACGTAGAGAATAAACATTGTCTGTCCTCGGTTGCAACACTGACTCCTGAGTTCCAAACTACCTCTGGAAGCAACATCAGCACAATAACAGTTCATTGGGAGCTTCATGAAATGGGTTTCCATAGCCGAGCAGCCGCACACAAGCCTAAGATTACATTGCAAAATACCAAGCATCGGCTGGAGTGGTGTAAAGCTCGCCGCCATTGGACTCTGGAGCAGTGGAAATGCGTTCACTGGAATGATGAATCGCGCTTCACCATCTGGCAGTCTGATAGACGAATCTGGGTTTGGGGGATGCCAGAATAACGTGATCTGTCCGTATGCATAGCAGCTAACTGTTAACTTTGGTGGAGGAGGAATAATGGTCTGGGGTTGTGTTTCATGCTTAGCTGAAGGAACTATGCTACAGAATACAATGACATTCAGACCATTCTGTGCTTCCAACTTTGTGGCAACAGTTTGGGGAAGGCCCTTTCCTGTTTCAGCATGACAATGCCTCCGTGCACAAAGCAAGGTCCATACAGAAATTATTTGTCGAGATCGGTGTGGAAGACGTTGACTGGCCTGCACAGATCACTGACTTTAACCCCATCGAACACCTTTGGGATGAATTGGAACGCCGATTGCGAGCCAGGCCTAATCGCCCAACATCAGTGCCCGATCTCACTAATGCTCTTCTGGCTGAATGGAAGCAAGTCCCTGCAGCAATCTTCCAACATCTAGTGGAAAGCCTTCCCAGAAGAGTGGAGGCTGTCATAGCAGCAAAAGTGGGGATCAACCCATATTAGTGACCATGATTTTGGAATGAGATGTTCAATGAGCAGCTGTCCACATACAGTGTACATAAACCGTAGATATGGATAAAGTGACTAGGTAACAGGACAGATAATAAACATAAAACAGCAGTATGTGTTGGGTCAAAAGAGTGCAAAAATTATCAATGCAGATAGTTAAATAGTTAACCAATAGCTACCGGAACTAATTATTTAGCAGTCTTATGACTTGGGGATGGAAGCTTTTCAGGGTTCTGTTGGTTCCAGACTTGGTGCATCTGTACCGCTTGCCGTAAGGTGGCTGAGAGAACAGTCTATGACTTGCGTTGATGACGTCTTTGACCATTTTTAGGGCCTTCCTCTGACACCGCCTGGTATAGAGGTCCTGGATGGCACGGAGCTCGGCCCCAGGGATGTACTGGGCCATACGCACCACCCTCTGTAGCGCCTTGCTTGCCAAGCAGTTGCCATACCAACCGGTGATGCAGCCAGTCTAAATGCTCTCACTGGTGCAGCTGTAGACCATTTTGAGGATTTGAGGCTCCATGCCAGATCTTTTCAGCCTCCTACGGGGGTACAGGCATTGACGTGCCTTCTTCGTGACTGTGTTGGTGTGTGTTTGACCATGATAATTCCTTAGTCAAGTGGACACTTGAAGCTCTCGACCCGTTCTACTGCAACCCCGTCGATGTGGGGAATATCATCCTAAACTTGACAACTTTACTATAGCATTTGTAATTTTCCACTAGAGGTCTCTGTCTTGTTTCCCCCACCTCCTCTATCTACATATACTGTACAGGAACATGTAAAAACAGGACCATGTTCAGTAGCCAAACGTTGTTGACCGTTGCAGATAGAAATTTCATGAATAGAGCGCACATTTCTTACTCTACATGGTAAAGTTAACCTCTAAGTTTTGTCCTCACTCAACTTTTGTCATTCACATTTTTTTTCACTCTGTACGCTTCACCTGAACATGGATCTGCAGGACCTCCACCGGCCGAAAAAAAGCTAAGTAAGATTATGCCTTCTTATTGCAGTTGTCGGACTCATAATGTGCAGGAGAACCGTCTTCTTTGGTGAGGATAGTCGAGTTTCAAGCCCGGCTTCAGAAGCAATTGTTAGGGAAGGGCAATTGAAGTGTAGGAAAGGATGAAACAGCATCTGTGACCCCCAGTAAGTACAGGTAGTAGTAATTATACCACCCGCAGCAGGACCATTTTTTTTCTCATGGCTTCTGGAAAGAAATACTGTCAGCATGCTCTACCAGTGTTGCTCATTCAGCTGACAAACTTTCAACCGGTTTTCCCCACTAAGCAACAAGTCAGAGCCCGAGCCTTCTCAGGTCTCTCCTCCACCCGTTTACTGGGCCCCCAGTCTCCCACCATTAGCTCTAACAATTTGAAAACCCTAGTTAATTGGCGACTCCATTACCAGAAATATTAGACTTAAAAAGAGTCAACCAGTGATCATACACTGTTTACCAGGGGACTACCGACTTAATAGGATAATCTGAAGATGGTGCTGGCTAAAGCTAAAACTGCTGAGTGTAGAAAGTATATGGATATTATTATTCTAGTCGACACCAACGAGGATGAAACAGTCAGAGGTTATCGTGAGCAACATCGATTCAGAGTGTAACTTAGCTAGAAAGATATGTTGGCGTCGTGTAATTGTCTCTGGCCCTTCCCAGTTAAGGAGAGTGATGATGTCTACAGCAGACTCATAACTCAATTGCTGGTTGAAAAACTGTTTTCTGCTCTTTCCCAAAATATATAATTTGTAGATAATTGGCCCTCTTTCTGGGACTCACCCACAAACAGGACCATGCCTGGTCTGCTGAAGAGTGACAGACTCCAACCTAGCTGGAGGGGTGCTCTCATTTTATCTATCAATATAGACAGGGCTGTAACTCCTCTAGCTCCCCAATGATATAGTGTGAAGGGCAGGCTGTTAGTCAGATTAGTGGAGTCTGCCCCTAGCACAGTCACTGTAGTCAGCTCAGTTTTCCCCATTGAGCCGTATCTGTGCTTAGATCTAGGTCGGGCAAAACTAAACATGGCGGTGTTCACTTTAGCAACCTCACTGGAATAAAGACCTCCATTCCTGTCATTATTGAAAGATTTTGTGATAATACCTCACATCTCAAAATAGGACTACTAGATCCATCACTTCCATCACTTACATATTTACATATTTATATATTCTTTTTAGGGCAGTCATAGTTAAAACTTCTTAGGGCTGCAATCCCGTTAACGGGATTGACATGTGACATCTAGTGGAAGCCCTAGGAAGTGCAACTTCATTCATATCCCAATGTGAATTCAATAGGGCCTGGGTTGAAAATATACCAACCTCAGATTTCTCACTTCCTGTTTGGATTTCTTCTCAGATTTTTGCCTGCCATATGAGTTATGTTATACTCACATACATCATTCAAACAGTTTTAGAAACGTCAGAGTGTTTTCTATCCAATACTACTAATAATATGCATATATTAGCAACTGAGACTGAGGAGCAGGCCATTTACTCTGGGCACCTTTCATCCAAGCTACTCAATCAATACTGCCGCTACAGCCAGAAGAAGTTAAATAATGAACTAATCACTAATCACTTGATGTGATTGTACTGCGTTAAATGAGGCCTCTTCTTCTGGTTACACTAGTGACCATATCCGCCACACGTCCATCAAAGGCAGAGGTGTTGCTAACATTTATGACAGAAAATTTCAGTTTACGGGATTTCCTTTGTCTTTTGAGGTTCTAGTCATGAAATGTATGCAGCCTATTCAATCACTTGTTATAGCTACTGTTTAGAGGCCTCCTGGGCCGTATACGGTGTTCACCGCTGAGTTCCCTGAATACCTATCGGACCTCGTAGTCATATGTATTCAAATGTTTGTGATCATAATATTATTCACATGAAGAAGTCCACAGACCCACTCCAAAAGGCTGTCGGAGCCATCATCGACTCAATGGGTTTTGTCCAACATGTCTCGGGACCTGCGCATTGCCACAGTAATACTCTTGATCTAATTGTGTCCCCTGGAACAGATATTCTGAATCTAAAAACATTTCCTCATAATCCTGTACGATCGGACCATTACGTTCGCAATCACAAGGAATGATTTGCTTTGACCCCAAGGATTATCAAAAGGATTTAAACCAATAATTATCAAAAGGATTTAAACCAATAATTATCAAAAGGATTTAAACCAAGAATTATCAAAAGCCACACTATAAATTCTCGGACAACCCAAACATTCCTCGATGCCCATTCAGACTCCCTCCACCTACCCAAGGACATCGGAGTACAAAAGTCAGTCAACCACCTAACCAAGGATCTAAAGTTAACCTTGCGTGATGTCCTTCCTGCAGTTGCCCCACTAAAAAGATAACAATAATGTCACAAGAAACTAGCTCCCTCGTATACAGAAAATGCCTGAGACCTGAAGCAAACTTCCACAAAATTGGAACGGACTAGCTTGGAAAGACTGTACCGTGCAATATCGAAAATTCTTCACTGCTGCTCAATCAGCCTACTTTTCCAAGCAGATTGAGGAGAAAAAATACAATCCTACATTTATTTTTGATACTGTTGCAAAGCTAACTAAAAAGCAGCATTCCCCAAGTTAGGATGGCTTTCATTTCAGCAGTGATGAATTCATTAACTTCTTTGACGAAAAGATCATGATCATTAGAAAACAAATTAAGGAATCCTTTTTGAATGTGCATATTTATCCAAAGCTCAGATGTCGTGAGTCTGCACAGAACTGTCTGGACCTAGGATCAATGGAGACACTCAAGTTTTTCATCTTTCTACACATTCACTAAAATAGTCATGGCCTCTAAGCCTTCCAGCTTTGGTCTCTATTTCAACTAAACTACTGAAAAAGCTACTTCATGTGCTTGACCGTCCTATGTTGAACATAATAAACTTCTCTATATCTTCTGGATGTGTACTAAACTCACTAAAAGTGGCAGTGAAAAATCCTCTCCTGGAAAAGTAAAACCTTGACCCAGAAAACTGAGAAAACTATCAGCCTATATCGAAACTTCCACTCTTGTCAAAAAGTTTAGAAAAAGCTTTGGCTCAGCAACTCACTGCCTGGTCCGGTTTTAGACCCCATCATAGTACTGAGACTGTGAAGTTGGTAACTGACCTTTTAATGGCGTCAGACCAAGGCTCTCCATCCATCTTTGCGCGACTAGACTTTTGTGTCGATTTCAACACCATCAATCTACACATTCTTCTGGAGAAATTGGAAACCTTATTTAGTCTACTGGGACAAGTTCTTGCATGCTTTAGCTCGTATCTGTCGGAAAGATATCAGTTAGTTTAGTCTCTGACAAATCAATGATGCCTTTTGGTGTTCCTCTACCTCTTCGTGATGTCATTCAGAAACACAATGTCAACTTTCACTGTGATGCCGACAACACACAGCTGTACATTTTAATGAAACATGGTGAAGCCCGAACATACCCTGGAAGCCTGTGTTCCAGACATAAGGAGGTGGATTGTGGCATTTGAAAAAAGTGTTAAACTCAAAACAGAGATGCTACTGTAATTCTGGGTCCCAAATAACAAAGAGATCTGCTGTCGGATCTGACACTGATTTCCGATGGTTGTACAGCTGTCTCAAATGAAACTGTGAAGGACCCCAGCGTTACTCTAGACCCTGATCTGTTTTTGATGAATATATCATAAATACTTCAAGAGCTGTTTTTTTCCATGTTCTTTCTAGAAGAAAAAGAAACGCACACCTATTTAGGCGAGGTGCTGGCTAGCGGAGTAGAAAACTTGAAAATAAAAGAGAGCCGCACACTCTAGGAGCTCAGATGCAAAAATGTAATTACCAATGTTTCGACAGCCAAGCTGTCTTCATCAGGGTATAATCACAAACACTGCGGGATGATTCGTTTATATAGTGTCAAAAGACACAGGTGTCTGTAATAATGGCCAAAAGTGGCCAAATGGTTAATTCTCAAATATTAAAATGGCATACAAAGAACACCATACAAACAATAAATGGATAGCATACGATCATAAATTCATTTT
Organism: Oncorhynchus mykiss; assembly: GCF_057628025.1. Classification (NCBI taxonomy): domain Eukaryota; kingdom Metazoa; phylum Chordata; class Actinopteri; order Salmoniformes; family Salmonidae; genus Oncorhynchus; species Oncorhynchus mykiss. The sequence goes on along the minus strand of NC_143041.1, from coordinate 44,230,365 downwards.
CGACTACACAAGCTTACAAACAATTAAAATGGCAAAGTCACAATAATCACAAGAATGGCTTCAGATCAAAGTCTACGTTGAGACCAAAGGGAGCAAGGGTCTTTAAGTTAAAGATCCAGGCAGCCTCTCGTTTTAACAATAAATTATCAAGGTCACCTAGGGAGGGTGACATGTTCGATGCCAATATAACGCAGAGACGAAATCGAGTGGCCTGCCTCCAAGAAGTGGGCCGCAACTGGGTAAGCAAAGGTTTTACACCTAATGGTGCTACGATGCTCTGAGATACGTACTTTTAATTCACACTTTGTTTTATTTGTATTCGTGTTCCTGGCAACTGGATCTTTTTTGAAACACCATTATTTTTGTCTTACTGAGATTTACTGTCAGGGCCCAGGTATGACAGAATCTGGCAGAAGATCTAGGTGCTGCTGTAGGCCCTCCTTGGTTGGGGACAGAAGCACCAGATCATCAGCAAACAGCAGACATTTGACTTCAGATTCTAGTGGGGTGAAGCACACTGTTCTTGTCCCTTCGCCAATTCACATGTAGAAGATGGTGGGGCTTAAGCTGCATCCCTGTCTCACCCCCCGAACCTGTGGAAAGAAATGTGTGTGTTTTTTATAACAATTTTTAACCCCACACTTGTTTGTGTACATGGATTTTCTAATGTCATATTTTTTACCCCAAAACTTTACTTTCCATCAATTTGTATAGCATGCCCTCATGCCAAATTGAGTCAAAAGCTTTTTTTTTTAGAATCAATGAACCCTGAGAAGACTGCCTTTGTTTTGGTTTGTTTGTTTGTCAATTAGGGTGTGCAAGGTGAAAACGTGGTCTGTCGTACGATAATTTGGTAAAAAGCCTATTTGATATTTGCTCAGTACACTATTTTCGCTGAGGAAATGTAGGAGTCTGCTGTTTTTTTCCCAAGGTTTCTGTAGTTATTGGCGATCAAATTTGTCTCCAATTTTGTGGATTGGGTTGATCAGTCCTTGGTTCAAAGTTTTGGGGAAGACCCCAGAGCTAAGGATGATGTTAAAGCCAATTAGAATGTGTGTTCTGTATATTTAATTATTTAATTTAGGATACCATCAACCCCACAGGCTTTTTTGTGTTGGAGGGTTTGTATTTTGTCTTGTGGTTCATTCAATGTAATTGGAGAATCCAGTGGGTTCTGGTAGTTAAATCTAATATTTGTATTTGATCATGTATATGTTTGCTGTTTGTTCTTTGCTATAGAGCCAAAAAGATTGGAGAAGTGGTTTATCCATACATCTCCGTTTTGGATAGATAACTCCTTGTGTTGTTATTTGTTTTCCAATTTTCCCAGAAGTGGTTAGATTCTATGAATTCTTCAATTACATTGAGCTGATTTCTGATGTGCTGTCCCTTCTTTTTCCATACTGTATTTCTGTATTGTTTTAGTGATTCACCATAGTGAAGGCATAGGCTCAGGTTTTTTGGATATCTATGTTTTTGGTTGGATAGGATTCTCAATTTCTTTCATAGGTTTTTGCATTCTTCATCAAACCATTTGTCATTGTTGTTAATTTTCTTAAGCTGTCTGCTTGAAAATTTTAGATTTGATATGGAAGCTGAGATACTAATACTATGTACTATTTAGGTGTTCTACTGCCAAGTTTACACCTTCACTATCACAGTGAAACATTTTGTCCAGGAAATTGTCTAGAATAGATAGAATTTGTTTTTTTCCCTAATAGTTATTTGGCAGATTTCCACACTACTTTCCTTCCTTCTATAACATTTCTTAACCTCTCTGGGGTATGTGGGACACCCTTCTGGCCAACATCCAGTGAGATTGCAGAGCGCCAAATTCAAATACAGAAATGCTCATTATAAAAATTCAGAAAACAAAACATAATTTGCATAAGTTTAAAGATTAACTTCTTGTTAACTTCTTCGAGATAGGGGGCGCTCTTAATTTTTGGATAAAAAACATTCCCGTTTTAAACAAGATATTTTGTCACGAAAAGATGCTCGACTATGCATGTAATTGACAGCTTTGGAAAGAAAAAACTCTGACGTTTCCAAAACTGCAAAGATATTATCTGTGAGTGCCCCAGAACTAATGCTACAGGCGAAACCAAGATGAAGTTTCATACAGGAAATGCCCCAGATTCTGAAGGCGCTGTGTTCCAATGTCTCCTTATGTGGCTGTGAATGCGCCAGGAATGAGCCTGCCCTTTCTGTCGTTTCTCCAAGGTGTCTGCAGCATTGTGACGTATTTGTAGGCATATCATTGGAAGATTGACCATAAGAGACTACATTTACCAGGTGTCCGCCCGGTGTCCTGTGTCGAAATTATTGCGTAATCTCTAGGTCCATGCTCGTTCCATTTCTTCAGAAGAGAAAGTCAACTGCCACGAAGGATTTATCATCGATAGATATGTGAAAAACACCTTGAGGATTGATTCTAAACATCGTTTGACATGTTTCTGTCGATATTATGGAGTTAATTTGGAAAAAAGTTTGCGTTTTAATGACCAAATTATTATTATTCTTTTTTTTTTTTTTTTTCTTACCCAAACGTGATGAAGAAAACGGAGCGATTTGTCAACACAAATAATCTTTTTGTAAAAACTGAACATTTGCTATCTAACTGAGAGTCTCTTCATTGAAAACATCTGAAGTTCTTCAAAGGTAAATTATTTTATTTGAATGCTTTTTTGGTTTTTGTGAAAATGTTGCACGCTGAATGCCAGGGATAATCCTATGCTAGGCTATCAATACTGTTATACAAATGCTTGTTTAGCTATGGTTCAAAAGCATATTTTGAAAATCTGAGATGACAGTGTTGTTAACAAAAGGCTAAGCTTGAGAGCAAATAGATTTATTTCATTTCATTTGCGATTTTCATGAATTGTTAACGTTGCGTTATGCTAATGAGCTTGCGGATAGATTTACACAATCCTGGATACAGGTTTTTTTCGTAGCTAAACGTGACGCAGAAAACGTAGCGATTTGTCCTAAACAAATAATCTTTCAGGAACAACTGAACATTTGCTATCTAACTGAGAGTCTCCTCATTGAAAACATCTGAAGTTCATCAAAGGTAAATTATTTTATTTGAATGCTTTTCTGGTTTTTGTGAAAATGTTGCCTGCTGAATGCTAACGCTAAATGCTACGCTAAATGCTATGCTAAATGCTACACTAGCTATCAATACTGTTACACAAATGCTTGTTTTGCTATGGTTGAGAAGCATATTTAAAAAATCTGAGATGACAGTGTTGTTAACAAAAGGCTAAGCTTGAGAGCTAGCATATTGATTTCATTTCATTTGCGATTTTCATGAATAGTTAACGTTGCGTTATGGTAATGGGCTTGAGGCTGTAGTCACGATCGCGGATCCGGGATGGCTCTACGCAAGAAGTTAATCCAACCACGGTGTCAGATTTATAAAATGCTTTTCGGTAAAAGCATACCTAGCCCAGAACATACCTAGCCCAGAACATAGACCAGTTGACAAATTATTACAAACAGTAACCAGCCAAGCAGAAGTGTTACAAGACTCAGAAATAGAGCTAAAATTAATCCCTTACCTTTTGATGATCTTCATATGGTGGCACTCAGAAGACATTAATTTACTCAATAAATGTTCCTTTTGTTCGATAAAGTCTCTTTATATTCAAAAACCTCATTTTTGTTCGCGCGTTTTCTTCAGTAATCCACAGGCTCAAACGCAGTCAAAACATGCAGACAAAAAAATCCAAATTGTATCCGTAAAGGTCATAGAAACATGTCTAATGATGTTTATATTCAATCCTCAGGTTGTTTTTAGCCTAAATGATCTATAATTTTTCAACCGGACAATAACGTCATCAATATAAAAGGTAAACAAGAAATGCACTCTCTTGGGATTGCGCATGAAAACGCTCTGTGACACGTCAGCGTCCTCTCATTCAGACTGGTTTTACTCCCTCATTTATAAGAATACAAGCCTTAAACAATTTCTAAAGACTGTTGACATCTAGTGGAAGGCATAGGAACTGCAAATTGAGTCCTAAGTCAATGAATACTGTAATGGCATTGAATAGAAAACTACAACAACAACAAAAATACTTCCTGAATGGATTTATCTCAGGTTTTTGCCTGCCAAATCAGTTATGTTATACTCACATACACTATTTTAACAGTTTTGGAAACTTTAGAGTGTTTTCTATCCAAATCTACCATTATTATTATGATATGCATATCGTGTCTTCTGGGCCCGAGTAGCAGGTCGTTTAATTTGGGCATGCTTTTCATCCAAAATTCCGAATGCTGCCCCCTACCCTAGAGAGGTTAATATTATTCAGTTCCTTCGACTTTGATGTCTCATGATTGATCATAGCTCTTGTCATGACGTTGGCCTGGGGGTAGGTTTATGACAGTCATAAATACACCCCTTGATTAACATAGAGATTCTGGCAACATCAGAAGGTGGGGGGGAAATGAACTATATTCTGGTAATCCGACCAATTGAACATATGCAGTGGTACTACATGAATATGATGTCAGTTCGGTTGTCATCTAAGACATTCTCATCAATGATAAGATGACATAAACTCTACAGTGGAAAGTCTACACATCAGAGTTATCGGATTCACATGGAATTGTTGTTCAATTTAAATGTTTGAATATAAAATTATTGGTGTAGAGATTAAATGTAGTTTTAGCTTCCAAATTAGAGATTTGGGTTTTCATAATGTTAGGGCTCTGCTCAATCAGTGGCCAGCCCCTGTGAAGAGACATGGGTTATAAAACGTTTCAAACACATCCTTCTCGCTCCACTATATAAAGCCTTGATGAAAATGTAACCTCCTGTTCCGAGGATGTGAGGACGATGGTCCGATGTCAGAATGGTTTAGATAATAACTACAGAACGAAGCCAACATCAGCGTGAGCTTTGGTTGCGAATGGTATGGACTTTGAACTCTTATTCACTGCAGAAGTGATACCTCCTAGCCGTTGAGTTAGCAACAGCAGCTGCAAACGAGGGTTAGGAAGGAACAGACAGAGTATCCCGTCTATCATACAACGACATTACTACAACGTACCCAATTGACCACCAGAGACATTCTTCAAAGGACAAAGGACTCGGTTTGGCAACACAGCCTTCCATCTACCACCAACCTAACGAAGCGCAGCTCAGAGTAAATATTTATTGCATTTTCCTTTTCCTTTTTTGGGCAGTAATTTAGAATGCATAAGATACTGTATTTACGATAGCACAGCTTCTACCTTTGTCCCTAAGTCTTCCCGCTCTTTCACTCAAACCCAGCTCCTTTTCTTTTTTGTAACCAGCTGTCATATCTGTTCTGCCCGCTAGGGACGTTTTCCTTTATGACGTAATTTGTAATCAAGGTATTATTCATTCTTTGTCTATGTAATTCTGTGTGATTAGTTAGGTATTTAGTAAATAAATAATTAAACCCAATTTTGTATTGCTGATTCAACTTGTTAGCCAGGGTTCGTGAAGATAACCAAGAATTTACAACTTTCAGATGAGACTGAATTAAGGTGACGATTAATATTGACTGCTATTGATGTAAAATATTACTAGGTCTTTAAGAGTTTATTCGGAAGATAACAGCTCTATAAATATTATTTTGTGGTGCCCCGACTCTCTAGTTAATTACATTTACATGATTAGCTCAGTCAGGTAATATTAATTACGGAGAAATTATTTTATAGAATAGCATGTCATATCACTTAATCCGGCATAGCCAAAGACACTGTTGAAGTAGACTGTGATTTTGCTGTGATCTGATAGGGATGTCAGTGGACTGACCGTGAATGCTCTAAGAGACTTTGGGTTGTGGTCTGTGATAAAGTAGTCTACAGTACTACTTCCAAGAGGTAAACTATAGGCGTACCTACCAGAGGAGTCTACTCAAAGCCTACCATTGACTATGTACATACCCAGCATCCGACAGAGCTACAGGAGTTGTGGCCGTTTTTGTTGGTTATGTTGTTGTAGTTGTGTGTAAGGGGGCATATGGGGGACGGAATGCAGTCACCTCCAGGTAGTTGTTTGTCTCCCTGTGTGCTGGGTGTCTCTCCTCCATCTCTCTACCTCTCTCTCGGACAGAATGCATGGCTTCCAACTTGGTGAATGATGAAATATGACGTTCATAGGAACTCCGGGTCCATACAAAGTTCAAGACATGAAATGTGCACAAAGCTTGGGGTATTTGATTCCCTCAAATGGCTGCAGCTGACAACCTCATATGAAATGCTTTTTAATGTGAGTGGTTGTGTGTGTGTGAGAGTATTAGAGAGAGGGAGAGATAGAGAAGAGAGAGAGATGAGGGAGAGAGAGAGAGAGATGAGGGTTCACAAGACAACAAGCTCACATATCTTGTTACAGAATACTTATCTGGGTGAAATAGCTCTCTATAATGTGTAAGTGTTGTACCAAAATAAGATAAATAGGCAACTTATCTGTAGAGTATGAATACCTTACACTGTGGCTGCAGCCAATGGTATATAATACAATGCAACCTACCCACATGTTTTTGAGTCCCAGCAGAACAATAGTACAGACTTCTACAGTAAGCAGATCAAAGTGTTCTCAAATCCCTGTCCACCTGTCTGATTAGTTGTTTTTTTTGCAGTGTAATGTTATTAGCTGCAGAAGGAGCTGGGTGTTGCTTATTAATTGTTGTCGTGTCAGCGCTGCTACGTGCACCCACTGATTTAATCATCTAAATTCACTGTCATGGGACTGATGAGACCCAACCATATTTAATGCAGTCTGGGTGGTAGCTAGGTTTTATTTATTTAATTTAACCTTTATTTACACAGGAAGTCCCATTGAGGGGACTATTTTACAAGGGAGCACATAGTGACCAATATGCTCCATACAACTATGTTTCATTTTCAAAGATAATTAGCTTGTTTTATAAATTTAAGGAAATAGCAAGGCATATGTCAAGAGGAAAGATACTTTCATTGCATGATTTCATTACATTTTTACTGTTGCGCTTATTCCGTTGTCATTGACTCATTAGTAATATGCCGTCAGTGTCTGAGTATTCACTCACCATCGCCATGACACATTTTCTTGACTAATTGACAGGATAAGGTTTGAAAATAGATCCTCCATTACTATTTCCTGTGGACATTTATGAGTTGAGCATTGATCTGTGTGTGCATTCAGCCTCGTCCTCTTAGTTTAATGATGACCTCGGGGTTACCATCTTGTTTATTTCTCACCTAGAGAAGCACACCGGCCTCCCCTGAGACATCTACTCTCCGCTCTGGATGCTGCACTGCACTCAGCCTTCACCCCAGTTGCATGCCGACTACCCCATATCAGATGTGTCTTAAATGGCACCCTATTCCCTATATAGTACACTACTTTTGACCAGAGCCCTATGGGTCCTGGTCAAAAGTAGTGCACTGTATAGGGAATGGGGTGCCATTTGGGACTATACCATCTCTCTAAATCACTAGAACATGTGTTTAGATCTCTGGCTGGTTTATCTGGAAGGACAAGGCCTTAGGTATTCATATTATTTAACCAAGGGCCTTGTTATATTAACAGAGGGTCCTGACTAACCTGCCGCTATCTGCAACCATTAATAAGCAAAATAGTCACAGCCAAGAATCATCAAAATTCAACATAAATCACTAGGCTTTGCTTATTTAAATGGTAGATGTTTTCCTACAAAAGAATGGAAGTGTCCTTGCTGAGGGGATAATACAGTGGGGCAAAAAAGTATTTAGTCAGCCACCAATTATGCAAGTTCCCCCACTTAAAAATATTAGAGAGGCCTGTAATTTTCATCATAGGTACACTTCAACTATGACAGACAAAACTAGAAAAAAAATCCAGAAAATCACATTGTAGGATTTTTAATGAATTTATTTGCAAATTATGGTGGAAAATAAGTATTTGGTCAATAACAAAAGTTTATCTCAATTCTTTGTTATATCCCCTTTGTTGGCAATGACATAGGTCAAATGTTTTCTGTAAGTCTTCATAATGTTTTCACACAGTTTTTGGCCCATTCCTCCATGCAGATCTCCTCTAGAGCAGTGATGTTTTGGGGCTGTTGCTGGGCAACATGGACTTTCAACTCCCTCCAAAGATTTTCTATGGGGTTGAGATCTGGAGACTGGCTAGGCCACTCCAGGACCTTGAAATGCTTCTTACGAAGCCACTCCTTCGTTGCCCGGGCGGTGTGTTTGGGATCATTGTCATGCTGAAAGACCCAGCCACGTTTCAACTTCAATGCCCTTGCTGATGGAACGAGGTTTTCACTCAAAATCTCACGATACATTGCCCCATTCATTCTTTCCTTTACACGGATCAGTCGTCCTGGTCCCTTTGCAGAAAAACAGCCCCAAAGCATGATGTTGCCACCCCCATGCTTCACAGTAGGTATGGTGTTCTTTGGATGCAACTCAGCATTCTTTGTCCTCCAAACACGACGAGTTGAGTTTTTACCAAAAAGTTCTATTTTGGTTTCATCTGACCATATGACATTCTCCCAATCTTCTTCTGGATCATCCAAAGGATCTCTAGCAAATTTCAGATGGGCCTGGACATGTACTGGCTTAAGCAGGTGGACACGTCTGGCACTGCAGGATTTGAGTCCCTGGCGGCGTAGTGTGTTACTGATGGTAGGCTTTGTTACTTTGGTCCCAGCTCTCTGCAGGTCATTCACTAGGTCCCCCCGTGTGGTTCTGGGATTTTTGCTCACCGTTCTTGCGTGGAGCCCCAGATCGAGGGAGATTATCAGTGGTCTTGTATGTCTTCCATTTCCTAATAATTGCTCCCACAGTTGATTTCTTCAAACCAAGCTGCTTACCTATTGCAGATTCAGTCTTCCCAGCCTGGTGCAGGTCTACAATTTTGTTTCTGGTGTCCTTTGACAGCTCTTTGGTCTTGCCCATAGTGGAGTTTGGAGTGTGACTGTTTGAGGTTGTGGACAGGTGTCTTTTATACTGATAACAAGTTCAAACAGGTGCCATTAATACAGGTAACGTGTGGAGGACAGAGGAGCCTCTTAAAGAAGAAGTTACAGGTCTGTGAGAGCCAGAAATCTTGCTTGTTTGTAGGTGACCAAATTCTTATTTTCCACCATAATTTGCAAATAAATTCATTAAAAATCCTACAATGTGATTTTCTGGATTTTTTTTCTTCTCGTTTTGTCTGTCATAGTTAAAGTGTATCTATGATGAAAATTACAGGCCTCACTAATCTTTTTAAGTGGGAGAACTTGCACAATTGGTGGCTGACTAAATACTTTTTTGCCACACTGTATACTCTGGATAAGATGCATTTATCAGACAGATAATGATCACTAGATTTAACCTTTCAGTGCAGTGGGCTAAATCAGGGTCATACAGAGCGTTTCTTGGTACTCTTAAACAAATCTACGTTGAAAGAATAGCATACACCTCACACATGGTTATGTGCTTTCAAAAAAAGAAGACACCTGTACCATATCAGATATAGTTGAAGTTTGAGTTTTGCATCCCAATATTACACTTTATAGGGGACTATTTTACAAGGGAGCATATACATCACAGAAAACTGAAATATAACAAAACTGCTTGACATAGAAACACCGGATTTTCTGCTGTAAATTGTCACATCCTGATCGATTTCACCAGTCTTTGTGCTTGTCTCCACCCCATCCAGATGTCATCAATCTTCACAATTATCCCCAGTGTATTTATACCTGTGTTCTCTGTTTTTGTTTTGTGAAACCTACCAGCGTTTTCCCCCTTGCTCTGTCTGTTCTAGTTCCTGTTTTCTAGTTTTTCCCATTCTGCCTACGCTGACCCTGAGCCTGCCGTTCTGTTACTTGCCACACCACACTGGATTATTGACCCCTGCCTGCTATGACCATGAGACTGCCTTCCATTCTGGACCTTTTGATTCTGATCTGGATTACTGACCTCTGCCTGCTATGACCCTGAGACTGCCTTCTGTTCTGGACCTTTTGATCTTGATCTGGATTACTGACCTCTGCCTGCCCTTGACCTGTCATTTTGCATGCCCCTGTTCTAGTTATACACTTTTGTTACTTCAACACTGTCTGCATCTGGGTCTTACCTGAAACGTGATAGAAAATGATATTTATTATTATTTATGAAATGATTTAAAAAACATTTAATAACATTCCACCCTTGAGTCCACTAGTCATTTGACTGCAGGAAAGAGATACAAGATTTTCAAAATAACATTGACTTGCGATTGCAGCCTGTACAATGGGTTAAAAACAACTACATTTCTGTAAATATTGGACAGAACACATGTTGGGTTATTTTGACCTAGCAGTTGGGTCACTTAACCCATTCCCGGAGCCAAGTTGGGTTGTTGATGTAATGAATTCTCAGGGAGAAAAAGGTGTAGATTCACATGCAGAGTGAGGCAGATGTTAATTAAGCCTTCACAGAAGGCAGGAATCGTGGTTACAGGCAGGCAATGGTCAAACTCAGGTAGACAGTCCAAAACAAACAATACCTCACAACCATACAAAGAACTGAACTAAATAAGGAGCTGATGAACACAGGTAAAATCAATGAACAAAAACAAAACTCCAGTGCTACGTTCCAGAACACAAAGAAACAGGGCTGCGTTCCAGAACACAAAGAAACAGGGCTACGTTCCAGAACACAAAGAAACAGGGCTGCGTTCCAGAACACAAAGAAACAGGGCTGCGTTCCAGAACACAAAGAAACAGGGCTGCATTCCAGAACACAAAGAAACAGGGCTGCGTTCCAGAACACAAAGAAACAGGGCTGCGTTCCAGAACAAAGAAACAGGGCTGCATTCCAGAACACAAAGAAACAGGGCTACGTTCCAGAACACAAAGAAACAGGGCTACGTTCCAGAACACAAAGAAACAGGGCTGCGTTCCAGAATACAAAGAAACAGGGCTACGTTCCAGAACACAAAGAAACAGGGCTGCGTTCCAGAACACAAAGAAACAGGGCTGCGTTCCAGAACACAAAGAAACAGGGCTACGTTCCAGAACACAAAGAAACAGGGCTGCGTTCCAGAACACAAAGAAACAGGGCTGCGTTCCAGAACACAAAGAAACAGGGCTACGTTCCAGAACACAAAGAAACAGGGCTGCGTTCCAGAACACAAAGAAACAGGGCTACGTTCCAGAACACAAAGAAACAGGGCTGCGTTCCAGAACACAAAGAAAAAGAACACAAGGTTGACTTAAGAAAAGCAGAACCTTACAGTTGATGCTGTTTTATTGAGCTACGATCAGAGATGGGCGGTATTGCTGTTACATGTATTTCAAATACGTATTTTAATTACTTTTGAGTATTTAGTGTGTTGTATTACACTGAGCTGAACTATACTCCAATTTATTTTGTAACAAAATCCAAATTACAGCTTTAAAAAGTATTTCCAAAATACTACATGCTTTTCAATAGCATTTCTTTATAGAGGTTCACCATTTTGTGGCCCCTTTCCCTTCCATTGGTATTGAACCGTTTTCTGGCACTATGGTGTGATAAGAGCGCGTGCTACATTAACTAAAGGTAAATGTACAGTGCCTTCAGAAACTTCACACCCCTGGACTTTGTCCACAGTTTGTTGTGTAACAGCCTGAATTTAACGGATTAAATTAAGACTTTGTGTCATTGGCCTAAAACACACAATACCACAATGTAAACGTGGAATTATGTATTTAGCCATTGTTGCAAATGAATTAACAATGAAAAGCTGAAATGTCTTGAGTCAATAAGTATTCAACCCCTTGTGATGGCAAGCCTAAAAAAGTTCAGGAGTATAAATCTGCTAAACAAGTCACATAATAAGTTGCAGGAACTCACTCTGTGTTCAATAACAGTGTTAAACATGAGTTTTTATTAACTACCTCATCTCTGTACCCCACACATACAATTATCTGTGAGGTCCCTTTGTCAAGCAGTAAATGTCAAAAAAAAATTCAGCCATAAAGACCAGGGAGGTTTTCCAATGCCTCGCAAAGAAGGGCACCTATTGGTAGTTAAATAATCTATTTAAAAAATACATTGAATATCCTTTTCAGCATGGTTAAGTTATTAATTACACTTTAAGTGGTGCATCAAGACACCCAGTCACTACAAAGATACAGGAGTTATTCCTAACTCAGTTGCCAGAGAGGAAGGAAACAGCTCAGGGAGGCTCAGAGGCCAATGGTAACTTTAAAATAGTTAGAGTTTAATGGCTTTGATGGGAGAAAACTGAGGATGGATCAACATTGTATTTACAACACAATACTAAGTTAAATTACTGAGTGAAAAGATGGAAGCCTGTACAGAATAAAAAATATTCCAAAGCATGCGTCCTGTTTGCAATGGGTATGTTTGTCATCGACAAGGACTAGGGTGTTTTTGGAGAAAAACTTAAAACCTCTTAAGGATCTGACCCTTTTTTTCAAATGTAGCCTAAAATGACATACCGAAATCTAACTGCCTATAGCTCAGGACTTCAAGCAAGGATATGCATATTCTTGAGACCATTTGAAAAGAAACACTTTGAAGTTTGTGGAAATGTGAAAATAATGTAGGAGAATATAACACAGTAGATCTGGTAAAAGATAATACAAAGAAAAAACATTCATTTTTTTGTACCATCATCTTTGAAATGCAAGAGAAAGGACATAATTATTAGGACGTATTATTCCAGCCCAGGTGCAATTTAGAGTTTGGCCACTTGAAGGCAGCAATGTATGTGTAAAGTTTTAGACTGATCCCATGAACCATCTGTTCAAAATGCTGTATCAAGACTGCCCAAATGCGCCTAATTGGTTTAAATTTTTTCAAGTTCATAAGTGTGCACTCTGCTCAAACAATAGCAATGCATTCTTTCACTGTAATAGCTACTGACTGCAAATTGGACAGTGTAGTTAGACTACCAAGAATTTAAGCTTTCTACCAATTTCAGATATGTCTTTTGTCCTGGGAAATGTTTGTTACTTACAACCTCATACTAATCACCCATTAGCCCATTAGCTCACGTTGGTTCCCAATCAGAGGCAGCTGTCAATCGTTGTCTCTGATTGAGAACCAAACTTAGGTAGCCTGTTCCCACCTGGTGTTTGTGGGTAGTTGCTTCCTGTGTCTGTGTTTTCACTATACAGAACTGTTTCCATTTTCATTTCTTTCCTTCACTTTGTTATTTTGCATTTTCTCGTGATCTGATATAATAAATTATCATTGACACTCAGAACGCTGCATTTTGGTCCGATCCTTCCTACTCATCATCAGACGAAGAAGAAGTTTGTTACATTGAGCTTGAATAATTTTTAAAAAGAATAATGTGCACATATTGTCCAATCCAGGTGTGCAAAGCTCTTAGAGACTTACCCAGAAATACGTCATCACTGACAAAGGTGATTCTAACATGTATTGGCTCAGAGATGTGAATACTTACATCGCAGGTAAAACGCTAATGTAACCATTACTGCTGTCGGTATTCGGGCCGGCTTTTTTCTTTTAAAATACAAACTACATGTATTTGTATTAAAAACACCAAGCACTGGGTTGCTTTTTAACCCAGCATTATTTTAGTACATATACTTATCCTTAACTCTTTTTCCATGCAGAAAATGCTAAAAAAATCCACCTGAACCAATCCTCCTCCTTCTTCTTCTTCTTCAAAGCGAGTCCTGTGAATGACAAGAGACAGCTAGGGTGATGTAGGATGAGCGGACAGACAGATATGGATGAATCGATAGACGAGTGCATTTGCAGACATGCGTATTGATAAACTCTGCTGACATCGGGGAAACACTTTGGGCTTATTGGAGGAAACGTCACTCACTCCGGCCATTAGTTTACATGCATTTCAGGTTGCATGTCCTCAACCTGTGACGACAAGGGTAGTAAGGCCATCCTGCACTGACACATGTCACAACACTTTTTTTCTCAAGTGTCAAATTAGATTTCACTTTCAGGGGTCTCTGAAATGTCTCCAGGTATGAGGTAAAGTTTGGGGTTTTGACAGCCTTGAAAACATTGCCAATATAACACACACTGCATTCGGAAAGTATTCAGACCCCTTGACTTTTTCATCATTTTGTTAAGTTACAACATCTAATTTTTTTTTTCTTCTTCTCATCAATCTACACACAATATCCCATAATGACAAAACAAAAAACACGTTTTTAGCCATTTTTGCTCATTTATAAATATTTTAAAGTTTTCAGACCCTTTACTCAGAACTTTGTTGAAGCCCCTTTGGCAGTGATTACAGCCTTGAGTCTTCTTGGGTATGACGCTACATCCTTGGCACACCTGTATTTGGGGAGTTTCTCACATTTTTCTCTGCAGATGCTCTCAGGCTCTGTCAGGTTGGATGGGGAGCATTGCTGCACAGCTATTTTCCGTTCTCTCCAGAGATGTTTGATCAGGTTCAAGTCCAGGCTCTGGCTGGGTCACTCAAGGACATTCAGACACCTGTCCCGAAGCAACTCCTGTGTTGTCTTGGCTGTGTGCTTAGGGTCGTTGTTCTGTTGGAAGGTGAACCTTCGCCCTAGTCTGAGGTCCTGCTCTGGAGCAGGTTTTCATCAAAGATCTCTGTACGTTGCTCAGATCATCTTTGCCTCGATCCTGACTAGTCTCCCAGTCCCTGCAGCTGAAAAACATTCCTATAGCATAATGCTGCCACCACTATGATTCGCTGTAAGGATGGTGCAAGGTTTCCTCCAGGCATGACACTAGGCATTCAGGCCAAAGAGTTCAATCTTGGTTTCATCAGACCAGAGAACATTGTTTCTCATGGTCTGAGAGTCTTTAGGTGCCTTTTGGTAAACTGCAAGTGGGCTGTCCTGTGCCTTTTACTGAGGAGTGGCTTCCATCTGACATGCACTGTCAACTGTGGGACCTTATATAGACAGGTGTGTGCCTTTCCAAATAATGTCCAATCAATTAAATTTACCACAGTTGGACTCCAATTAAGTTGTAGAAACATTTCAAGTATTATCAATGGAAACAGGATGCACCTGAGCTCAATTTTGAGTCTCATTGCAAAGGGCCTGAATACTTGTGTAAATAAGGCATTTATGTTTTTTGTTTGTAAACAAATTAGCAAAAATGTTGACAAACCTGTTTTTGCTTAGACATTAGGGGGTATATTGTGTAAATTGCTGAGGATTAAAAAAAAAAATATTTAATCCATTTTAGAATAAGGCTGTAATGTAACAAAATGTGGAAAAAGTCAAGGGGTCTGAATACTTTCCGAAGGCACTGTAATAGTAAGATGTTGAGAGAACGATAACTGAAGACGTGATGAATGCATAAATAAAATATGTCCATCTTTCTCCACAAATACTACAAATACATAAGTTCCTAAAGGAGAAAAAAAACTAAACAAATAATTATATTAAAAATACTAAAGTCATATTTCTTGGTTAAAAAATACTGTATTTTGCTCCAGAGATGCATCATTTCTAGACTCTCACAGAGATGGAAACACTCTCTGCAACCAAAAGCCATGTTCTCCACATTGAGGTTGTAATGCCTCAACGACAAGCTTCCAAGCACCAGATCTAGTACAAATGGCAACCCTTACGATGTAATAACCCCTACAAAAATGTGCATGAATTATAATCCACATAATAATTCACATTTCATTTTTTTTCTGCCTGATTATTTTCCTCCTGCAGTGAACTGGCTCCATGTAAGATCCTTCATCTGTATAGGGAATAGGGTGCCATTTGGAACTCAGACAGATAAGCCATGTATGTACTCCAACAAGGCTACCAGTAAACACTTGAGAAGGAACGACGACAGGCAAATTGACATGCTGCTCAGGGGGGCAGAGAGGGAAATGCCTGATGAATTGGCCAATACTGCAGGAGTGATGGGCCTCGTATGGACATAAAGGACTGGACACTTTGCAGTTCGTATCGACTGTCAAGATAAAAAAAAAATAACAACATAATGAATGACTTAGAGGAGCACTGGTTGTTAAAATGTTAGCTTTTTAAAATGTAATTTAAAAGACAATGTTGTAGAGCATTATGCCAATAGTATTTTCAGGTGTGATATTTCCTTCATATCCTCAGATGTAGAATATAATTACCAGGCCAGCTGTATTACAAATCAAGGCATTGCATTTTACTGGTAAATATTTCATAAATATTATTATTAAATTATTATTAAATTATTATTAAACTCATATTTTTGAGAGAAGAAAACAAATGTACTGTAATGTACTGACACAATATTTAATATTTTTTTGTATTGAAAACCACTGATTCATTCCATATCGTTCAACACTGTGAAAGCTCTTAGCTAGCTACCGTGTATTCAAATGAACTGATAGAGGTAATGTATTAAATGACATCATAGTTGTCACGACTACTCCCGCTCAACCTTCTCTGACGCTCATCATCGCCAGTTTACTTATTATTACGCACACCTGCTACCGTCGTTACGCTCACCCGCGCCTCATGACACTCACCTGGAATCCATCACCTTCTATGATTACCTCCCCTATACCTGTCACTCCCTTTGGTTCATTCCCCAGGCAGTATTACTTATGCTTCTCATGTCCAGACGCTACTCTTGTTTTTGTTTTGTTCCATATTTTTTTGTATTATTAAATTCACCCCCTGTACTTGCTTCCTGACTCCCAGCGTCTGTGTTACAATGGCGTTACGGAGTCGAGGGGTTAAGGGTTTTTTAGTGGCAGAGACAGCCGTGATGTGCGAGCAGGCTCTGGTCTAAAGTAGTGCACTATATAGGGCTCTGGTCTAAAGTAGTGCACTATATAGGGCTCTGGTCTAAAGTAGTGCACTACATAGGGAGTAGGGTGCCATTAGGGACACAGACCTTGGTTAAGTGAATAACTAGCTTCCCCGGGCCAGATCCAGTGCTAGCTTTGCAGCCTCCGCTCTTGGTGTTGGTGGGGTTAATATTCTCACGTCATTAGGTCTGCTGGGTCGGGCTGACGGCTTATTGAATCAGGCAGCAAATGATTTCCTAATGCTGCAGAGGACAGGGATGTGGGCTGAGGGGGGCTGAGGTCAGGACAGCTCTCTGCTTTCTGCTTTGATTAATGACCAAGGATCAGGGGAGCATCATAGGTGGCCCAAAGGTAACAATGTAAGAATGCGACACTGGATTGGTTGTTTGTAGGTAAGAATGTAAGAATGTGATGCTGAATTGGTTGTCTGTAGGTAAGAATGTAAGAATGTGATGCTGAATTGGTTGTTTGTAGGTAAGACTGTAAGAATGTGATGCTGAATTGGTTGTCTGTAGGTAAGAATGTAAGAATGTGATGCTGAATTGGTTGTCTGTAGGTAAGAATGTGACATTGGATTGGTTCCCCAAAGGTAAGAAAGTGACACTGGATTGGTTGTCTGTAGGTAAGAATGTGATACTGGATCGGATTTGAAGGGAATGGGACTGACTGACTTAAGATGATTTGGACCTATGCCCTACCTGGCTGGCAAACTTGCTGATAACATATTTTGTCTGGTCCAGGTAGGTGATTTATATAATCATAAAAATTATGACTTGCTGGATCTCATGTCTTCGGACAGTGTTACAGTCAATTTATTCAACGTGTTGAATTTATAACGTCCTATCATTATTCTCAGTTACATTGTGTTACAAACGTGTTTCAGTTTCAAAACATTTCATTTTTCAGTCAACCTAGACGTAATGGTGAGTAGTCACCAGCACCTGGTCACACTGAATCTGGTCAGTGATTTCAAAAGCCAGATCAGGCCTTCTGAAAGCCACTTGTAAGACAGCTGGCTAAAAGACTTTGACTTTTCCCCACAGAGATATTATATATTGCATAAGCCTTGATGCCAGACATGAAAGCCATACAACCACAAGCGTAAATGTGCAACAGTGCTGTTACTATTCTTGATAAGAAACTCCTACTGTAGCTAATAAATCTCTTTCACAAAATGATTGAAAATGAACCCATCTGATTGTTTAATTGGAGTTAACCGGTGCCCCCAGCACATTGACTCTGTACTGGTACCCCCTTTATATAGCCTCCACATTGACTCTGTACCAGTACCCCCTGTATATAGCCTCCACATTGACTCTGTACTGGTACCCCCTTTATATAGCCTCCACATTGACTCTGTACCGGTACCACCTGTATATAGCCTCCACGTTGACTCTGTACTGGTACCCCCTTTATATAGCCTCCACATTGACTCTGTACCGGTACCCCCTGTATATAGCCTCCACATTGACTCTGTACTGGTACCCCCTTTATATAGCCTCCACATTGACTCTGTACTGGTACCCCCTTTATATAGCCTTGCTATTGTTATTTTACTGCTGCTATTTAATTATTTGTAACTTTGTTTTCAATATTTTTCTTAACTACATTGTTGGTTAAGGGCGTGTCAGTAAACATTTCACTGTAAGGTATTTGCTGCAAGTGATAAATACAATACAATTTGATTTGATTTTGAATTAGGCCTCAGGGCAGATTGCTTGAGAAAAGGATGAACGTTGTGTTAACCACCTGGGTTGTCAATCTCCAGGACCCCATTATCCCTATGCTTATTAGTATCTGACTCAACACAGTCAAACGTACAGCTAGCTAACCCAGCTAGCTGACCCAGCTACCTTTGATCTCTCACCCTCTCGCTTACACAAACCCTTTCAAGCCCCCGACCGCCCAAATGTTCATCTGGTAAGGTAATTAGCACTAATTAAAAAAGTTTCCAACTGCCTTGTGTGCATCCCAAACGGCACCCTATTCCCCATATAGTGCACTACATTTGACCAGAGCTCATAGGGCTACCCTTGTGTTCATCTTGTTCACCCTCCTCCCAGTAGAAGCTATTGTCCTCACAGGTGCCTCTAGCTCCTCTCATGTGTGTTTGCCGCTTCATTCACATTCCTGTCCTCTGACTCACAGTCTCATGTTCAAAGAAATTCGTCCACCTATTGTTAAGGACACGATAAAGAGTGAGATGGCTAACTCATGTATATAGCCCATTGAAAAGAGTTCAGACCTTCACATCTGGTAAAGCGTTAGTCCAAGCCTCACTTTGTTTTTATACCAAAGACATAAAAATAAAAAAAATGTCATTATTTAACGTGAATGTGATAGCTATGTTTAGGCTAAATAAATATGCACATTTCAACAGAAAAATAAGAACTCGTAATGAAGGAAAATAGTGAGATTGGATTCCACTATAATGACAGCCACCAAACTAGGATTTCAGACTTTCAGACTTAAATAAATGGATTGTCATTATTTGTACATCATTAGTTGAACATTAATTAAACCGTGTTACATTAAATTAAGAAAATACATACGTAGGTGGTTTGTACGGCTTCAGAATGCCACGAACAAAGTGTTAATGAAACAACTCTACTTGTCAACGTTGCTTTACTGCACTGCCTTCTCAGTTGGAAGAGGATGGGGTGTTGACAACGTTGGTGGCTTTTTGAAGACAGCCGACTGTTTATCATTGGTGGTATTCGGGTCAAGGAACTGGTATATTTTTTTTATTGGTATTGAGTTGCTCTTTCTGACATGCATTGCTACAGTCGGCTAACACCATTTCCTGTTGTAAATTGGATGACACTTTTTGAGCGTTAGTGTGTTAATAACCTGGTCTCAAAATGTGTGTCGCACTGGAGAGGAGCTGTAAATTAGATTGTTTTCTATTGGGAAAAAATTCACATTTATTTAACATTGGTATGTGTTTTACCCATTTATTACATTGTACTCATACAAAATCCTTCTTGTTGTATTTGTTGTACCGCAATCTCACCCAGACCCCAATGCTAAAGCAAAAGATGGCTCTTCCTCTTCTCTATTATAGAGAGAGAGAGAGAGAGAGAACTCAGCAAACCAGAGAGAGAGAGAAAGAGAGAGAACTCAGCAAACCAGAGAGAGAGAGAGAGAGAGAGAGAGAGAACTCAGCAAACCAGAGAGAGAGAGAGAGAGAGAGAGAGAACTCAGCAAACCAGAGAGAGAGAGAACTCAGCAAACCAGAGAGAGAAAGAGAGAGAGAGAGAGAGAGAGAGAGAGAACTCAGCAAACCAGAGAGAGAGAGAGAGAACTCAGCAAACCAGAGAGAGAGAGAGAGAGAGAACTCAGCAATCAAGAGAGAGAGAGAGAGAGAACTCAGCAAGCCAGAGAGAGAGAGAGAGAGAGAGAGAGAGAGAGAGAGAGAGAACTCAGCAATCAAGAGAGAGAGAGAGAGAGAGAACTCAGCAAGCCAGAGAGAGAGAGAGAGAGAGAGAGAGAGAGAACTCAGCAAGCCAGAGAGAGAGAGAGAGAGAGAACTCAGCAAGCCTAGTCAAATTCACTTGTAATTCGCCTGTTGCTGTCAACATCATTAGCCCGTCATTTCCCAAGCCACTTCAGTCACATGTGAAGTGTTCTTTATTGTGTAATGAGCCTAGACTCTGAAAAGACTGCCACTTCAAAGGGCCCTCCTGGAAGCTGTCGCCCATGCAGCCTGCTGACACGTCAAACTGGGATTAAATGTTCCCACATAACCAGTCCTTTGTTTTCAAATAGGCCTATTGTTTATCTCCACCTCCGGGGTGACAGCCTTCAAGAGCAGGCGGAACTGGAGGAACACTGACACAAGCCATATAGATTCTAGAACAAAATCCTCATGTAGCCTACAATTGTTTTAAATATATTTTTTGTTATACTTCTATGAGGTTCCTTCAGTGTGATTTCACAGCCATTGTTATTTACTGGTCATAGAAACCCACTGTGATGGTCCAGGCCTAAACCACACAAAACAACATTAGACACGATGGAACAAACATATCTTTTACTATCTCATCCTGGAATATACAAGGTCTGAGGTCATCTGCCTTTGGCCTAAAGAGCAGGAACCCAGACTTCATCAAAGACATTGGAAATTCAGACATTGTCATCTTACAACAAACATGGTAAACACTGGTTGCCCTGTAGGTTACAGAGAGCTGGTAGTCCCATCCACCAAACTGCCAGGTGTGAAACAGAGAAGAGACTCAGGGGGTATTCTAATATAGCGCAGACCTAACCTACTCTATTAAATTAGTCAAAACAGGAACATTTTAAATCTGGCTTATTAATAAATTAATAAGGAAATTATCTCAACAGAGTAAAACATCCTCATGTGTGCTACCTATATACCCTCAAAAGAATCTTCATACTTTAACGATGACAGCTTCTCCATCCTAGAGGGGGAGATCAACCATTTCCAGGCCCAGGGACATGTACTAGTCTGTGGTGACTTAAAACTGAACTGGACAAGAACCCAGGACCCTCAGCACACAGGGGGACAAACACCTACAGTACCTGGAGGTGACAGCATTCCCTCCCCCATATTCCCCCCTAGGTACAACTACAACAGCAGCTCTGTACATAGAGGGGACTCCTACAGGTAGGTACACCTATAGCTCATCACTTGGCAGTAGACTACTTTATCACTGACCTCAACAAAGAGTCTCTTAGAGTGCTCAAAGTCAGTCCACTGACACCTGTCGTGTCTTTGGCTATGCCGGATTAAGTGATATGACAATTGTTAGTAATTTGAAATGTCCTTATTCGTTTGGAACTTTTGTGGGTGTAATGTTTACTGTGCATTTATTTTTTATTTTTTCACTTTTGTTTATTATCTATTTCACTTGCTTTGGCAATGTAAACATGTTTCCCATGCCAATAAAGCCCCTTAAATTGAAATTAAATTGAGAAAGAAAGAAAGAAAGAAAGAAAGAGGTGGAGAGAGAAATAGAGAAAGAGAGAGGGTTTGGGAGTTGGTTTTGAGGGATAAGAGAGCTGCAATAAATGAAGAATCACCATAGTAGGTTTAAGTTTATTTGAAAGTGAAACAAAATGGCTCAATTTGACCACTTAGCCTGCCTAGAATGTGTGGGAGTGAGATACAAGAGCAACATAGAAGAGGACAGCCAAATCAATCCCCTGGTAAGTAGACTATAAGGGCCAACAAAGCCAGATGTCCACGGATCTTAACACTTCACTAGAGAAGTCTTGGAGGCTTTCTCATTTACAGGGGCCAAGTTATCCAATATTATGCCAAAATACATTCATCATACTTTCACCTGATAAAGATAAGACATCAACAGCTCCATGCAAAAAAACTATATAAAACAATTATAATAATGTAATAAATGTGGGTTCTGCAAAATGCTCGTCATCACCATCACAGAACCATCAAAACCTCAGGCTCTTTGAGAAATGTCTCCCTTCATCATGTGACGTGGAACCCCAAAAAACTTTAGTCATTTTTTAGGGTATCTGTACTTTACTATTTATATTTTTGCCAACTTTTACTTTTACTTCACTACATTCCTTAAGAAAATAATTTATTTTTTACTCCATATATTTTCCCTGGACACCCAAAATAAATCATTACATTTTGAATGCTTCGCAGGACAGGAAAATGGTCCAATTCACACACTTATCAAGAGAACATCCCTGGTCATCCCTACTGCCTCTGATCTGGCGTGCATATTATGTCTGAGGTTTGGAGAGTGCCCTGGCTATCCGTATATATAAAACAAAACATGTACTGACGCCGTCTGCTTTTCTTATTATAAAGAATTTGAAATAATTTACGTTTACTTTGAAACTTAATTATGTTTTACTAAATACATTTACTTTTGATCCTTAAGTGTGTTTAAAACAAAATGCTTTTCAAATGCAAAATGCTTTTTACTCAAGTAGTATTTTACTGGGTGACTTTCACTTTTAGTCATTTTCTATTAAAGTATCTTTACTTTTACTCAAGTATGACAACTGGATACTTTTTTTCCCACCACTACTGACACTGACCCACTTTAAAAGCGGAACGAGGTACTTGACCCCGTCAGACTGGACGTGCAGCACTGGATGAACGAATTGACTAAAACAGTGTTTCTTCATCCTATGTGGACATGGTCTGTGTCCTAAATGGGGACCCTATTCCCTTTATAATGCACCTCTTTTGACCAGGGCTCTGTAGTAATCCACACCGGCAAAATAAAATACTTGTGGGTTTTGGCATGTCGTAAACTGTTCAGACAATTCATTAAATCTGAATGTAGCCTCGAATTAGCCAGTGAAGCAAGAGGTTTCAAGACTAGGCCATGAGACCATACACCAGTCACAGTTAACCATGGTCAGACACGTAGAGACGCCCTCCCTACGACTCTTAATCACTTAAATAATAAAACACATTAAGGTATTAGTACATATTGTATTGTTTTTCAAAGAAGGCTAACAACCTTTGCTAATTAAATCAAAGTTCATTGGTTGAATACACATATTTAGTAGATGTTATCACAGGTGCAGTGAAATTCTTATGTTTCTAGCTCCAACAGTGCAGTAACATCTATCAATAATAAACAATACACCCATAATCCAGAAAAAATATAACTCATTTTAGGATGAGCCATGACTAGAAAACATGACTAGAAAATATACATATGAAGTGGGTGAAACAGTATGTAAACATTATTACAGTGACCAGTGTTCCATGACTCTATGTCCATCGGCCAGCAGTCTCTAAGAAGCAGGGTAGAGTACCAGCAGGTAGAATAGTGAACAGTGATTACGGTTCAGGTCAGGGTACTGGGGGGAGGCTAGCGACAGTGACTAAGGTTCAGGGCAGGGTACTGGGGGGAGGCTAGTGACAGTGACTATGGTTCAGGGCAGGGTACTGGGGGGAGGCTAGCGACAGTGACTAAGGTTCAGGGCAGGGTACTGGGGGGAGGCTAGCGACAGTGACTAAGGTTCAGGGCAGGGTACTGGGGGGAGGCTAGCGACAGTGACTAAGGTTGTTTTGGTACCCTTCCCCAGATCTGTGCCTCGACATAATCCTGTCTCGGAGCGCTAAGGACAAATTCCACCTCATGGCTTGGTTATTGCTCTGACATGCACTGTCAACTGCGAAATCGTATATAGACAGATGTGTGTCTTTCCAAATCATGTTCAATCAATTGAATTGACCAGAGGTGGACTCTAATCAAGTTGTAGATACATCTCAATGATGATCAATGGAAACAGGATGCAAGCTCAATTCCCGAGTCTCATAGCAAGGTCTGAAAGTCCTTCCTTTTTCTCTCTATGTAGGACTGTGACTGAAGCCGTGATTTAATTAGTGCATACTTTAATTACTCAATATCTTAAATCAGAGCCTTTGAATTTAATTGAACTTTTTTCATGCTCCGTGTGCCCTGGCTAAACAATTTGTAAAGAAAAGATTTAATAAACAACATTGATTATTATTCTGCATTGATTATAATATCGTTAACGATGGCTCAGTCCCTGGAGTTTCCTAGCCCTGTAAAAGAACAGATTGTAAAACATTACTCACAATAACACATATGTTATAATCGCAGATAACTTACTTAAAATTCAATCTACTTTGGCATCATTATCATGTATCAATGTAATGAATGGCTCATTCAGAGTATGGTAATTATAATTTGATAAATCATCAGCAGAAAATGAACTGGATGCCAAAACATTCATTGGAAAGGGGTGTTGAATCGAGGATGATTGTGGTGATGAATTGCGTTAATCGTGCACAGTATGAATCCAGTGAAATGGCTAAGCAGCCCAAGATGGATGGGGCACAGAAGCTGCAAGGTCAGAACACAACACAGAGAGAGAGAGAGAGAGAGAGAGAGAGAGAGAGATGAGCCCAGGGAAGCAGAGAGAGGGAAGGAGATTGGGAGGAACAAAAAGGCTGTGCACAATTTTTACGAGACTCATTTTTCTTCCTGGCTTTGGTATTGTACACCCTGGACTCTGCCTTGATGATATTGTTCCATCAGTGGGTTTTAGAAACTTATTTTAAGGACAGTTTTTAATTTTACCCCTTAGTACGTACCAAAGCTTCCTCCAACCCCCATGTGATAATTGTGATTCCCTTGTGGATGTCCCCATCCCCACGTGTGTCTGGTGTGAGAGGTCAAACCTCCACCAACCAGATGGAAGCAGAATGTTCATCATGGAACACTGTCACCTGGCAACCCATTCCATCCACTATAAAAAGGTCCTCTCTCTTTTCAGAATGTACCATGGGGTTCCCACTGGTTTACAACAACAATCCCACCCAAAAGTAAGGCACCATAATAGGGAATAGGGTGACATTTGGTACACAGCCCAAGAGCGAAGAGGAAGGGTGTTTCTGACACTTGGCTGCCTCATTCATCAATCCCCTTCATTCGTAGGCCCCCGTCTAACGATGAAAACGAAAACATTTCAAAATACAGAGTGCCAGGCAGACGCTCATTCCAGCAGTCAATCAATCAATCAAATGTATTTATAAAGCCCTTTTTACATCAGCAGAAACCCAGCCTAAAACCCCCCAAACAGCAAGCAATGCAGTCATCCATCATGCGGCAATTGCCAGTCAGGCTTCCCAGCAGCCAGCCGGACGGACGTAGCATAGACGTACATTCCACTGACCTAATCTGTGATGCCTTTACTGGGCTGGGTGCCACCTGCTGGAGAATTCTTAAAGGATCCCTTGATTAGTGATAGTTATACAGAAGTAGAGTCTGGGTCTTTGTACCAAATGGCACCCTAGTCCTACTATAGTACACTACATTTTGACCATGGCCCAGTTCAAAAGTAGTGCACTACAAAGGGAGTAGGGTGCCATTTGGGAGGCGGAGGGAGCCTGGGGGAAGACTGAGGCCTATCTGTTATAGAGTGGAACCAAGGTATCCAACCTCTCCAACTATCCATCCACAGTCACTAGCATATGCATGTTTGATCACAAACCCAGTTGGTGATATTCGATTTCGACAGTACATGATGAGGATTTCAAGATTACGTCAATGAAATACAATCAAAAAATGTTATGCTAAATCAACTGATGTATCCTTTCGTTTGTCCTCATAAAATTATAACATTTGGCCAGGAAATATATTGCACCACACGTCCAATCCACAAACTGCACATAAAACGCCATACCAACTGAAACCACAGCAGTAAATACATTACCAACTGAAACAACAGCAGTAAATACATTACCAACTGAAACAACAGCAGTAAATACATTACCAACTGAAACAACAGCAGTAAATACATTACCAACTGAAACAACAACAGTACATACATTACCAACTGAAACAACAGCAGTAAATACATTACCAACTGAAACAACAACAGTAAATACATTACCAACTGAAACAACAGCAGTAAATACATTACCAACTGAAACAACAGCAGTAAATACATTACCAACTGAAACAACAGCAGTAAATACATTACCAACTGAAACAACAACAGTAAATACATTACCAACTGAAACAACAGCAGTAAATACATTACCAACTGAAACAACAACAGTAAATACATTACCAAATGAAACAACAGCAGTAAATACATTACCAACTGAAACAACAGCAGTAAATACATTACCAACTGAAACAACAGCAGTAAAGACATTACCAACTGAAACAACAACAGTAAATACATTACCAAATGAAACAACAGCAGTAAATACATTACCAACTGAAACAACAGCAGTAAATACATTACCAACTGAAACCACAGCAGTAAATACATTACCAACTGAAACCACAGCAGTAAATACATTACCAACTGAAACAACAGCAGTAAATACATTACCAACTGAAACCACAGCAGTAAATACATTACCAACTGAAACAACAGCAGTAAATACATTACCAACTGAAACAACAGCAGTAAATACATTACCAACTGAAACAACAGCAGTAAATACATTACCAACTGAAACAACAACAGTAAATACATTACCAACTGAAACAACAGCAGTAAAGACATTACCAACTGAAACAACAACAGTACATACATTACCAACTGAAACAACAGCAGTAAATACATTACCAACTGAAACAACAGCAGTAAAGACATTACCAACTGAAACAACAACAGTACATACATTACCAACTGAAACAACAGCAAAATAGATCCCAAAAGCCCCAAAAATAGATATTTTCCATCGTAAATCCCTCTGTTACTGACTTCTCTATGGACCTTGCTTCCATCCCACTGAAGTCCCAGAACTAACTTGTGTTTCATGTAGGTACATTATATCTGCACAAATCCCCTCTCTGACTGACTTCTTCAGTATTCTCTCCCCTCCCACTGTGGCGTCAGTAGGCTAGGTTTAGCTAGGTTACCTTACCTGGCTGAGATAGCTAGCTCAGACAGTCCCAGTTCAACCCAGTTGAGTCCCTCTGTTACTGACTTCTCTAAGGACCTTGCTCTCCCATCCCACCGAAGTCCCAGAATAGTCAACTTGTGTTTTATGTATGTATATCTGCTGAGTGTTAGTTAGCATACAGGAGGACAGGACCGGGACTACATCCCAAATAGCACCCTATTCCCTGTATAGTGCACTACTTTTGACCAAGTGGAATTTGGGATCCATTCAGGGGCTGAGTCCTCTGCTCTGCGACCCCAGCGCCGGCAATTATAGAGATAATTCCCTAAACCCCACAGCTGAGTTTGTTTCTGGCCGTTTGTTTCTGACTCCCTAACCCTGACGACGCTAGGCTAATTGTAAACTAAATATGGTATAGGGTTCCATCTGGGACCTACCCAATAACATTTATAAAACATCCTCATACTACATGTCAATCTGCCAGATGCAAGGTAGAAGTCAAACGCAACTTAGATATGTTCAACAGAGAAATAATGAGGTGGGGGATAACTTTTTAATCTCAACAGACATGGAGGGATGTTTTGTACCAAATGGTGGTGTACTTTAGTGCACTTCTGATCATAATGGTTCTCAATAGCACAACTGTATGATTCCTCTCTACTTGTTGACAGCCACAGGAGCTGGTCGGGGTGTTTGTGAGCAGGAGTACTGAAAGATGCTCAGGCATGATTGCTGTGCCAGAGGTTTTCAAGAAAGTGTTGAGAGTTATTGGTGGACCACATTTTTTCTTTCTTACCTTCAACAGAACATTCCACCAAACCAGCGCATTGACCACTAACGTTTTTTCCATAATATATCACACATTGTTTCCATAATATATCACACATTGTTTCCATAATATATCACACATTGTTTATATAGTATATCACACATTGTTTATATAGTATATCACACATTGTTTCCATAGTATATCACACATTGTTTCTATGGTATATCACACATTGTTTCTATGGTATATCACACATTGTTTATATAGTATATCACACATTGTTTCTATAGTATATCACACATTGTTTCTATGGTATATCACACATTGTTTCCATAATATATCACACATTGTTTATATAGTATATCACACATTGTTTCCATAATATATCACACATTGTTTCCATAATATATCACACATTGTTTCTATAGTAAATCACACATTGTTTCCATAATATATCACACATTGTTTATATAGTATATCACACATTGTTTCTATAGTATATCACACATTGTTTCCATAATATATCACACATTGTTTCCATAGTATATCACACATTGTTTCTATAGTATATCACACATTGTTTCCATAATATATCACACATTGTTTCCATAGTATATCACACATTGTTTCCATAGTATATCACACATTGTTTCTATAGTATATCACACATTGTTTCTATAATATATCACACATTGTTTCTATAGTATATCACACATTGTTTCTATAGTATATCACACATTGTTTCCATAATATATCACACATTGTTTCCATAGTATATCACACATTGTTTCTATAGTATATCACACATTGTTTCCATAATATATCACACATTGTTTCCATAGTATATCACACATTGTTTCTATAATATATCACACATTGTTTCTATAGTATATCACACATTGTTTCTATAGTATATCACACATTGTTTCCATAATATATCACACATTGTTTCCATAGTATATCACACATTGTTTCCATAGTATATCACACATTGTTTATATGGTATATCACACATTGTGAAGCCTACATGTCACACTTCACAAGTACAGTAGGGTAAACATACCCATTAATCCTCCTCCCATGTCTGGATTGAAAATAAAAATACATTATTTAGGTCATATTTTCACATGGTATCAAATGACTGAAACTAAGAAAATGCAAAAACTTCTCTCAATAGCAAATGTGCAACAATGGTTTACTGTGGCCATTATCATCTAATAATTGGATAAACAATTTCCTTTTCTCAAATACAAATTACAATCAGAATACATGCAACAACTTGAAGTTGCATCATCCGCAAGCAGCAAATGTACTCTCTTGTAATCTTCAAGCCCTGGTTTGTCTGTGTGACTCTAATGCTCAATGTTCTTCCTATTTTGTTAACTATCTGCAATTATCTCCCTGTCAAAAGTGACAGATTCTCCCCATATCCTGCCTGGCAGTTCCATCAGCCAGACACCAGGCTCATGTGATGGAGACCAAATCACCGCCATAGCTCTGAGGCCTGACAGACAATGTGGTGCCTTGAAAAAGCTACGCCCAGGAAGAAAAAAACACCCTCCTCTCCTCCTCTCCTCCTCTCCTCCAGTCCAGTCCTCCCCTCCTCCCCTTCTCCTCTCCACTCCTTCTCCTCTCCTCCACTCCTCTCCCCCCCCGCTCCTCCTCCTCCTCTCCTCCTCTCCTCCAGTCCAGTCCTCCCCTCCTCCCCTTCTCCTCCTCTCCTCTCCTCCCCTTCTCCTCCTCTCCTTCTCCTCTCCCCCCCCCCCCCCTCCGCTCCTCCTCCTCCTCTCCTTGTGAGAGGAGTTCAAATACAGCAGATTCTATATGGGCTTCATCCTAAATGGCACCCTATTCTCTATATAGACTAGTTCAAAAGTAGTGCACTATATAGGGAATAGGGTGCCATTTGGGACGTAGCTGTGGTCTGTTTCCAAAATATGAGAATTATTAATCGACTTTGCAGAGGGGCCGTTTAATCTTGCGCCAAGTCGCAGTCATCGTTTTACCTTGGGCTGGTTTCTCCTTACAGATGGGCCCAGAAAAACAGGAACTATGCTTTACCGTTCCTACACTGCAACGACAAAGGGAGTCTCTGCTACAGCCGTGTCAGTGAGATAATAACCTGATTAATTAGACTATTTTTTTTCTATCAGAGGAAACACAACGAGATTATGAGAGAAGAGATCGGACACACAAGCATGTTATAGCACTACATTGCTTTGGTCCAGTGATAATTCTAATATTTAAAAAAAATTATGTTCAAAGACCCACACATCCTGTATGAATGCTATACTTTATTGCATCAACAAGTGCGTCATGGTGGTCCATGAACAACGATCAGAAAAGTGGTGCAGTCTAGACCTACGGTAATGCCATGTGCATACTCTTGTTACAAATACTCCTTAATAAATCCTGACCAATGTGTACGACTAAACAGATACATTTGGGTATCGAGTATCCACTAAACATGTCATTGTTCTCCACTTCCCTCACCCCAACCTCCTCCCAGTCCATTTCCACCAGATAAATACCATGCATGTTTTTTACAGCACCATGCTAGTTTGGTACAGAGACGACAGATAGCACACCTCCTCTGAAATGTGCATCATCTGCTCCCACACGGGAGTCACAAGTCAAGTCCCAAAGCCAGAATGACAAGTCAATCAGAGGGACGTGATAGGGCAGTACATGACCCCTCTCGGCTCTTTGATCTCGACTGAAGTGATTGGCTACCCCAGCTGAACAAGCTACCTGATAGGTTAGTTTATCTATGCCAAGCAAAAAGCTAGGCTATAATCACCCTGGGTGTTTTTTGTTATTGTTGTCTGTATCTATCTATTCGGCCTCAGAGATGAACTGAAACCTTTCAGAGAGTGTTTGGCTGTGAAAAGGACTTTCTGTCAACTCCTTTGCAATTTCCTTCCATTCTACTTTAGCAGTAGAAAACTAAGAACATTAGTTTTAATGTGACTTGCCGAGCCTAAATGAAAAGATAGTTAACTCTAATGGCCCTACAATTAATGAAAAGAGAGCTAACTAATGACATTACAATTAATTGCCCAAATAGACAGACATCCATTGACTTTATTACTTGATAATGGATTATACCATTAAGGCAGCCAGGGTCACCTTGTGTATCAGACACAATGGCTAATATACTGGAATAAGATAGAGATAAGCCTGCTAAAACGGATTAGAAGATTCCTCATCCACCATGCAGAGGCAAGTTCTCCCAGGAATGTAGTTTGTGTGTGTGTGTGTGTGTGTGTGTGTGTGTGTGTGTGTGTGTGTGTGTGTGTGTGTGTGTGTGTGTGTGTGTGTGTGTGTGTGTGTGTGTGTGTGTGCATACGTACGTGCGTGTTTAGAAAGCCTTAACAGATCCCAGCCCATCAATGAGCAGATTCACAGCTCTTTCCTGCAGTCAAATGACCAAATCGCCATCTAGTGGCCTCATGGGTGGAAAATCTGATGTTTCTATGTCAAACAGTTTTGTTATATTTCAGTCTTCTGTGATGTACACAAAGTGTAATATCGTGACGCAAACTCTGACATGGTAGAACTGTCTTCTTTTTTGTAAGCCTATAACCATGTGTGTGAAAGGTGTACTTTTGTTTCAACATAGATTTACTTAAGACTTCCAAGAAACACTGTGTGACCCTAGTTTAGCCCACTGCCGTAAAAGGTTCATCATTAGATGAAGGGGGTCAGGAGACACTGGGGCCACAGTGTCTCCTGACCCCTCCTGTCTCAGCCTCCAGTATTTATGCTGCAGTAGTTTATGTGTCGGGGGGGCTAGGGTCAGTTTGTTATATCTGGAGTACTTCTCCTGTCCTATCCGGTGTCCTGTGTGAATTTAAGTATGCTCTCTCTAATTCTCTCTTTCTCTCTCTCGGAGGACCTTGAGCCCTAGGACCATGCCTCAGGACTACCGGGCATGATGACTCCTTGCTGTCCCCAATCCATCTGGCCGTGCTTCTGCTCCAGTTTCAACTGTTCTGCCTGTGATTATTTGACCATGCTGGTCATTTATGAACATTTGAACATCTTGGCCATGTTCTGTTATAATCTCCATCTGGCACAGCCAGAAGAGGACTGGCCACCCCACATAGCCTGGTTCCTCTCTAGGTTTCTTCCTAGGTTTTGGCCTTTCTAGGGAGTTTTTCCTAGCCACCGTGCTTCTACACCTGCATTGCTTGCTGTTTGGGGTTTTAGAATGGGTTTCTGTAGAGCACTTTGAGATATCAGCTGATGTACGAAGGGCTATATAAATACATTTGATTTGATTTAGAGCTACATTCTAATCTTGGAGCCAAAAGCTCATCACTAAAATGTTCACCATTTTCTTACTGTATATGAGCGATTCATGTGTCTCTGCATATTGAAACATAATGTTGTGATGCGTTCTTGGTTGAGTAAGCCCACATCCAACTCACTTCAAAATGTCACATTCAGAACGACAATGTCAACGTTCAACTGTACCTAGAACCTTTGGTATTTGCTATTTTATTATGGATCCCCATTAGCTGTTGCAAAAGCAGCAGCTACTCTTTCTGGGGTCCACACAAAACAGGAAACAATACAGAACATCATTAGACAAGAATAGCGCAACGGTAGAACGACATACACTTTCCATACTGTGAATGTGTGTCACGGTTTTCTTCCTCTGAAGAGGTGAAACAGGGATCGGACCAATACGCCGTGTGGTAAGTGTCCATGGTTTTAATAAGAAAACTCAAACATGAACACAACTACAAAACAAGAAACATGAAAACCGAAACAGCCCTATCTGGTGCAGTAAACACAAAGACAGGAAACAATCACCCACAAAATACCCACAGAATATGGCTGCCTAAATATGGTTCCCAATCAGAGACAACGATAAACACCTGCCTCTGATTGAGAACCAATCTAGGCAACCATAGACTTACCTAGACAACTAAACTGAACACAACCCCATCAATCTACAAAAACCTCTAGACAAGACAAAGCACATAAATCACCCATATCACACCCTGGCCTAACCAAAATAATAAAGAAAACAAAGATAACTAAGGCCAGGGCGTGACAATGTGTTCCTTGGAAAAAAGGGTTGAGAGAATTGAAAGCTAGATAGAACAAAAACAACTTTGTCCAACCACCACGTCCCAATCCTAAAAGTGTGTCGGTATCCCAAAGGGCACCCTACTCCCTATATAGTGCACTACTTTTGAGCTATGTGGTCATTTGAGAGGCAGCCTTTGTATTATGGGCCCCACAATAGTATGGTTGATGATCAATGTTAAATTCTAATCTCCCTACCAGATCAGATCAGATCTAAGCCAATATGACACCAATGTTGATGAAACTCTGCACATGTCGCCATGATCCGTTCGACCGTCATTGAGAGCCACATATCCACATACCAGATTTTTTTACAGGGTCGTTAGGATTTAGGGTTATTGCCACCACCTAGCTCAAATTCTAGACATCAGATTAAAACTAGACTACAGTCCATAAGGTGACCATTAGACTTAGTTCCATTTGGACTAAAGAAGTTTGTAGGCGCAACAGTTTTTTAAATTTTTAATAAATGAATAATTTATTACTCTCACGTGCCTATTGACATTCAGTGTTGTGTTGCCTTTGTGTGGCATTTTTTGACAACGCTAACTTATTTTTCAGCTGAATCTCAAGAGTTCTAAAACCAGGTCCAGCAACTTGGTTGCCGCGCAACAGCAGCACCGCTTGTAGATAGCTGGAAGCTAGCAGCAGCTATTTAGCTAGCTAACACCAGTCAAGCTAAGAACGCAAAAGAAGTTAGCCATATTTTACTATTGAAGGTTTTTGTACCTGTAACCAGCCCAGTAACCACCCCACAGACCCATTCCATGTCTGTCTCTACCTATGCCACCATATTCCTTTTCCCCTTACTCTCTCTGCGAATGGCTGAGCAGGCCTGACAGGCGGATTCAGTTTCGTCTGGATGTATTTAAATGCACTTTCCTGCTCTGACAGCCAGCCTTTTCTGTTCTGTTCTGCCAGCCACTTTCTAGCTCCAGCCCGCATCCCAAATGGTAACCTTATCCCTATATAGTGCACTACTTTTGATCAGAGGGCCCTGGTCAAAAGTAGTGGACTATATCGGGAAAAGGTTGCCATTTGGGTCACAACCCCAGTCTTCACAATACTCTGGGCAGCCACTACGTTGACAGACCCCTGTCACTACCCATCATCCTCTGCTCCTGCTCTGCTCTACACTAGATCCCGCTTACCCGCCTCTAAGCACGCAGACCCACTTTCACAATTATTTATTTTGACAAGCCATCCATCAGCTTTAACTTTAAAGCACTTTCTACTGATATCCATTGTTACACTTCTGTGCCGTCTTTTCACGCAGCCAGCCAGCCAGGCAGCCAGCCAGCCAGGCAGCCAGGCAGTCCAGTCTCACTCCGTGAGAGGATATGTGAGAGAATATGATACCACATTTTCAAACTAGCGAACCGTGTAAATCTACTTTGTCTCTCTTTGCTATTTTTTTTCCCCCATTTTTATACGTTTCCATTTTACGGGGTGAATTATGCATATTTGTTGGGAATAATATGCCCTTGTCCAATCCGATTAGTGTGCCCTAAATTGCGCTGTCAAAAAAGGGTTCTAATTTGTCAGTTATTGGAGGGGCGTGGACTCAAGTCAAGCTGAAATGAGCATCTCAACTGTTAAAAAGTGTCTACTGCATGCTGTAATTTGAGGAACTTAAAATTGCAGTAAATATTGATGAGATATTATCTTCTTAATGCTGGATAATGACAGAGCCATCAAACTTTGTGTGATTTGAAAATTCTAAATATTGTCGCTGAGGAAAGTCGTGATCAAATCAACACAATTGTGTGTAATCTGGTCCTTGATGACTCGGTGCTTGCAACACCAAGGATAGAATGTTCGATTCCTGGGGCCTCCCACATGTAAAATAAATGAATGCTTGCATGACTGTAAGTCACAATGAATGAAAGTGTCTGCTAAATGGCATATCTTATTATAGACAGAACAGAAATATAAACACAACATGTAAAGTGTTGGGCCCAATGTTTCATGAGCTGAAATAAAAGTTCCCAGAAATGTTCCATACTCACAAAAAAACGTATTTCAAATCAAATGTTGTGCATAAATTTGTTTACATCCATGTTAGTCAGAAATTCTCATTTGGCAAGATAATCCATCATCCTGACAGGTGTGGCATATCCGTAAACAGATGAAAAAGGTGCACCTTGTGCTGGGGACGATAACAAGCCACTAAAAAATGTGCCATTTTGTCTCACAACACAATGCCAAAGCTGTTTGAAGGTTTGAGGGAGCATGCGATTGGTATGCTGACTGAAGGAATGTCCACCAGAACTGTTTCAAGAAAATAGAAGGTTCACTTCTCTACCATCAGCCGGTTTAGAGAATTTGGAAGTAGGTCCAACCAGCCCCACAACCACAGACAGTGTGTAACCACACCGGCACAGGTCCTCCACATTAATCTTCTTCATCTACGGGATAATCTGAGACCAGCCACCCAGACAGCTGAAAAAACTGTGGGTTTGAACAACCGAAGAATTGCTGTACAAACTGTCAGAAACGGTTTCAGGGAAGCTCATCTGCGTGCTCGTCATCCTCACCAGGGTCTCCTGACTGGAGTTCGACGTCAAAACCAACTTACGTGGGAACATGCTCACCTTCGATGGCTGGAAAGGTGTGCTCTAAACGGATGAATCCCAGGTTCAAAAGTACTGATGGTCAGTGATTAACTCTACCCTGTACCCCTCCAGTCAGTGATTAACTATACCCTGTACCCCTCCAGTCAGTGATTAACTATACCAATCCAGTCAGTGATTAACTACACCCTGTACCCCTCCAGTAAGTGATTAACTATACCCTGTACCCCTCCAGTCAGTGATTAACTATACCAATCCAGTCAGTGATTAACTATACCAATCCAGTCAGTGATTAACTATACCCTATACCCCTCCAGTCAGTGATCAACTTTACCAATCCAGTCAGTGATTAACTATACCCTGTACCCCTCCAGTCAGTGATTAACTCTACCCTGTACCCCTCCAGTCAGTGATTAACTATACCCTATACCCCTCCAGTCAGTGATGAACTATACCCTGTACCCCTCCAGTCAGTGATTAACCCTACCCCTCCAGTCAGTGATTAACTATACCCCTCCAGACAGTGATTAACTATACCACTCCAGACAGTGATTAACTATACCCCTCCAGTCAGTGATTAACTACACCCTATACCCCTCCAGTCAGTGATTAACTACACCCTATACCCCTCCAGTAAAATATTAACTGTACCCCTCCAGCCAGTGATTAACTGTACCCCTCCAGTCAGTGATTAACCGTACCCCTCCAGACAGTGATTAACTATACCCCTCCAGACAGTGATTAACTACACCCTGTACCCCTCCAGTCAGTGATTAACTATACCCTATACCCCTCCAGTAAGTGATTAACTCTACCCTCCAGTAAGTCATTAACTATACCCCTCCAGTTAGTGATTAACTCTACCCTCCAGTCAGTGATTAACTATACCCCTCCAGTCAGTGATTAACTATACCCCTCCAGCCAGTGATTAACTATACCCTGTACCCCTCCAGTCAGTGATTAACTCTGCCCCTCCAGCCAGTGATTAACTATACCCCTCCAGTCAGTGATGAACTATACCCCTCCAGTCAGTGATTAATTATACCCCTCCAGTCAGTGATTAACTCTACCCCTCCAGTCAGTGATTAACTCTACCCCTCCAGTCAGTGATTAACTATAC
Organism: Oncorhynchus mykiss; assembly: GCF_057628025.1. Taxonomy (NCBI): domain Eukaryota; kingdom Metazoa; phylum Chordata; class Actinopteri; order Salmoniformes; family Salmonidae; genus Oncorhynchus; species Oncorhynchus mykiss. The sequence continues at coordinate 44,193,729 of NC_143041.1, read as the reverse complement.
CCCTCCAGTCAGTGATTAACTCTACCCCTCCAGTCAGTGATTAACTCTACCCCTCCAGCCAGTGATTAACTATTCCCTGTACCCCTCCAGTCAGTGATTAACTATACCCCTCCAGTCAGTGATTAACTATACCCCTCCAGTCAGTGATTAACTCTACCCCTCATGTCAGTGATCAACTATACCCCTCCAGTCAGTGATTAACTCTACCCCTCCAGTCAGTGATTAACTATACCCTATATCCCTCCAGTAAAAGATTAACTGTACCACTCCAGTCAGTGATTAACTATACCCCTCCAGCCAGTGATTAACTGTACCCCTCCAGTCAGTGATTAACTACACCCTATACCCCTGCAGTCAGTGATTAACTATATCCTCTACCCCTCCAGACAGTGATTAACCCTACCCCTCCAGACAGTGATTAACTATACCCCTCCAGACAGTGATTAACTACACTCTGTACCCCTCCAGTCAGTGATTAACTATACCCTATACCCCTCCAGTCAGTGATTAACTCTACCCTCCAGTAAGTCATTAACTATACCCCTCCAGTTAGTGATTAACTCTACCCTCCAGTAAGTCATTAACTATACCCCTCCAGACAGTGATTAACTCTACCCCTCCAGACTGTGATTAACTCTACCCCTCCAGTCAGTGATTAACTATACCCCTCCAGTCAGTGATTAACTTTACCCCTCCAGTCAGTGATTAACTCTACCCCTCCAGTCAGTGATTAACTCTGCCCCTCCAGCCAGTGATTAACTATACCCCTCCAGTCAGTGATTAACTATACCCCCCCAGACAGTGATTAACTATACCCCTCCAGCCAGTGATTAACTATACCCTGTACCCCTCCAGTCAGTGATTAACTCTGCCCCTCCAGCCAGTGATTAACTATACCCCTCCAGTCAGTGATGAACTATACCAATCCAGTCAGTGATTAACTATACCAATCCAGTCAGTGATTAACTATACCCTATACCCCTCCAGTCAGTGATCATCTTTACCAATCCAGTCAGTGATTAACTATACCCTGTACCCCTCCAGTCAGTGATTAACTATACCAATCCAGTCAGTGATTAACTATACCAATCCAATCAGTGATTAACTATACCCTATACCCCTCCAGTCAGTGATCAACTTTACCAATCCAGTCAGTGATTAACTATACCCTGTACCCCTCCAGTCAGTGATTAACTCTACCCTGTACCCCTCCAGTCAGTGATTAACTATACCCTATACCCCTCCAGTCAGTGATTAACCCTACCCCTCCAGTCAGTGATTAACTATACCCCTGCAGACAGTGATTAACTATACCACTCCAGACAGTGATTAACTATACCCCTCCAGCCAGTGATTAACTATACCCCTCCAGTCAGTGATTAACTACACCCTGTACCCCTCTAGTCAGTGATTAACTATACCCTATACCCCTCCAGTCAGTGATTAACTACACCCTATACCCCTCCAGTAAAAGATTAACTGTACCACTCCAGTCAGTGATTAACTATACCCCTCCAGCCAGTGATTAACTGTACCCCTCCAGTCAGTGATTAACTATACCCTCTACCCCTCCAGACAGTGATTAACCGTACCCCTCCAGACAGTGATTAACTATACCCCTCCAGACAGTGATTAACTACACCCTGTTCCCCTCCAGTCAGTGATTAACTATACCCTATACCCCTCCAGTCAGTGATTAACTCTACCCTCCAGTAAGTCATTAACTATACCCCTCCAGTTAGTGATTAACTCTACCCTCCAGTCAGTGATTAACTATACCCCTCCAGTCAGTGATTAACTATACCCCTCCAGCCAGTGATTAACTATACCCTGTACCCCTCCAGTCAGTGATTAACTCTGCCCCTCCAGCCAGTGATTAATTATACCCCTCCAGTCAGTGATGAACTATACCCCTCCAGTCAGTGATTAATTATACCCCTCCAGTCAGTGATTAACTCTACCCCTCCAGTCAGTGATTAACTCTACCCCTCCAGTCAGTGATTAACTATACCCCTCCAGTCAGTGATTAACTCTACCCCTCCAGTCAGTGATTAACTCTACCCCTCCAGCCAGTGATTAACTATTCCCTGTACCCCTCCAGTCAGTGATTAACTATACCCCTCCAGTCAGTGATTAACTATACCCCTCCAGTCAGTGATTAACTCTACCCCTCATGTCAGTGATTAACTATACCCCTCCAGTCAGTGATTAACTCTACCCCTCCAGCCAGTGATTAACTATTCCCTGTACCCCTCCAGTCAGTGATTAACTCTACCCCTCCAGTCAGTGATTAACTATACCCTATACCCCTCCAGTAAAAGATTAACTGTACCACTCCAGTCAGTGATTAACTATACCCCTCCAGCCAGTGATTAACTGTACCCCTCCAGTCAGTGATTAACTACACCCTATACCCCTGCAGTCAGTGATTAACTATATCCTCTACCCCTCCAGACAGTGATTAACCCTACCCCTCCAGACAGTGATTAACTATACCCCTCCAGACAGTGATTAACTACACTCTGTACCCCTCCAGTCAGTGATTAACTCTACCCTCCAGTAAGTCATTAACTATACCCCTCCAGTTAGTGATTAACTCTACCCTCCAGTAAGTCATTAACTATACCCCTCCAGACAGTGATTAACTTTACCCCTCCAGTCAGTGATTAACTCTACCCCTCCAGTCAGTGATTAACTCTGCCCCTCCAGCCAGTGATTAACTATACCCCTCCAGTCAGTGATTAACTATACCCCCCCAAACAGTGATTAACTATACCCCTCCAGCCAGTGATTAACTATACCCTGTACCCCTCCAGTCAGTGATTAACTCTGCCCCTCCAGCCAGTGATTAACTATACCCCTCCAGTCAGTGATGAACTATACCCCTCCAGTCAGTGATTAATTATACCCCTCCAGTCAGTGATTAACTCTACCCCTCCAGTCAGTGATTAACTCTACCCCTCCAGTCAGTGATTAACTATACCCCTCCAGTCAGTGATTAACTGTACCCCTCCAGTCAGTGATTAACTCTACCCCTCCAGCCAGTGATTAACTATTCCCTGTACCCCTCCAGTCAGTGATTAACTATACCCCTCCAGTCAGTGATTAACTATACCCCTCCAGTCAGTGATTAACTCTACCCCTCCAGTCAGTGATTAACTATACCCCTCCAGTCAGTGATTAACTCTACCCCTCCAGCCAGTGATTAACTATTCCCTGTACCCCTCCAGTCAGTGATTAACTCTACCCCTCCAGTCAGTGATTAACTATACCCCTCCAGTCAGTGATTAACTCTACCCCTCCAGTCAGTGATTAACTATACCCCTCCAGTCAGTGATTAACTATACCCCTCCAGTCAGTGACTAACTCTACCCCTCCAGTCAGTGATTAACTATACCCCTCCAGTCAGTGATTAACTATACCCCTCCATTCAGTGACTTACTCTACCCCTCATGTCAGTGATTAACTATACCCCTCCAGTCAGTGATTAACTATACCCTTCCAGTCAGTGACTAACTATACCCCTCCAGTCTGTGATTAACTCTACCCTCCAGTAAGTCATTAACTAAACCCCTCCAGTTAGTGATTAACTCTACCCTCCAGTAAGTCATTAACTATACCCCTCCAGACAGTGATTAACTCTACCCCTCCAGACTGTGATTAACTATACCCCTCCAGACAGTGATTAACTCTACCCCTCCAGACTGTGATTAACTCTACCCCTCCAGTCAGTGATTAACTTTACCCCTCCAGTCAGTGATTAACTCTACCCCTCCAGTCAGTGATTAACTCTGCCCCTCCATCCAGTGATTAACTATACCCCTCCAGTCAGTGATTAACTATACCCCTCCAGCCAGTGATTAACTATACCCTGTACCCCTCCAGTCAGTGATTAACTCTGCCCCTCCAGCCAGTGATTAACTATACCCTTCCAGTCAGTGATGAACTATACCCCTCCAGTCAGTGATTAATTATACCCCTCCAGTCAGTGATTAACTCTACCCCTCCAGTCAGTGATTAACTCTACCCCTCCAGTCAGTGATTAACTATACCCCTCCAGTCAGTGATTAACTATACCCTATACCCCTCCAGGCAGTGATTAACTATACCCCTCCAGTCAGTGATTAACTATACCCTTCCAGTCAGTGATTAACTATACCCCTCCAGTCAGTGATTAACTATACCCCTCCGGTCAGTGATTAACTCTGCCCCTCCTGCCAGGGGTCAGTCTTTGCAACACTGATTGTGGGGCCATAGCTGTCTAGGTCCTGGAGGTCTTTCTCTTTAGGTCATAATAGCAAATGTCACACAAGCATGCTGTTGCCCCCTCGAGTCCTCCAGATGATGCTCCCACCTCCCTGCCCTGCTCTCGTCATTATCTGAGATTTTAATTAGTGTTCCTTGAGGCACAAGACAGATTCTGCATCAGGACGCATTTTAAGAGCTGTCAGAGGCTAGGCCCAGATGGATTCTCTCTCTCTCTCTCTCTCTCTCTCTCTCTCTCTCTCTCTCTCTCTCTCTCTCTCTCTGTCTCTGTCTCTGTCTCTCTGTCTCTCTGTCTCTCTGTCTCTCTGTCTCTGTCACTCTCTCTTGATCGTGGTGACCCCAGCCGGCCGGTCGCGAGTCACAAGGTACTCCAGTGGTTCTGAGTATCCACTGGGCTCAAAATGACAATAATTTCCACGTGAGAACAGAGAGGGAAAGGTTTATGTTGCAAGAGTTAAAATAAATTATCGGATTAAATATTCTATCAAAACACTATTTTTAGCTTTACCCAACATTAGCAGCAGCAACAAAAGTCTGAACATATGGTTATGAATGACACAGATGGTTCCAGAGTATGTTGATTTACCTCCACTATCATTTGATTATTAAGATGTACAACAATTAATCAGGTAATCAGACATAATGAGAAGATCCCCTATTCAGCATAGTCAGTCCCTCTCTCTGCTTCTCCCCATCTGCCTATCTTTTTAACCCCCCCCTCTCTCTCTCTCTAACCCCCATACGCCTCTCTTTCTAACTTTGTACCCCCCCCCCCTCTCTCTCGGGGTTAACTTCTGTGTGTGTGTGTGTGTGTGTGTGTGTGTGTGTGTGTGTGTGTGTGTGTGTGTGTGTGTGTGTGTGTGTGTGTGTGTGTGTGTGTGTGTGTGTGTGTGTGTGTGTGTGTGTGTGTGTGTGTGTGTGTGTGTGCGTGCGTGCGTGTGCGTGTGTTAGCTAGCTGCCTTGGCAATATGTCAGCATTTGTCATCCAGATGAAACGAATGCGTTATTAGTAAATCAATGTGACCCCAAGTGGCTAAAGCCAAACAGATGCAACACCTGGACATGGACATACTTAGAGTAATGGGATGCCATGAATTTACAATGGAAGAACCACCAGATTTAATAACGGCACGCCATTCCCAGCTGTGACTGATGCTATATCATTTCCCTTTAATATAGCTAGGACAGTATAGGGAATACCCAATATGATATTATATGTTTCCATCAATCTAATTTAAATGCCTTTGATTCATATATCTTAATAATCATAGAACATGTGCTATATAGAATCAAACAGGGTTAAATCACTATCTTGTTTCATATACAGCCCCTCAAAAAGACAACGTTTTTTTTTATGGTGTTTATTTAGTCTTAGTTCACCTTCCATCCCTAAGCAGTATTGGAAGCAGAGGTGAGTGGTGTGTGTTGGTGCCTGTGTCTGTGTGCAGTAACAGTACTGCCCTGGTGGCTGGCCTGTGTGGCTGGGTTGTTGGCTGGCCTGTGTGGCTGGTCTGTGTGGCTGGTCTGTGTGGCTGGTCTGTGTGGCTGGTCTGTGTGGCTGGCCTGTGTGGCTGGCCTGTGTGGCTGGCCTGTGTGGCTGGCCTGGTGACTGGCCTGTGTGGCTGGCAGTACAGGGTTAACCTCAACCTCCTTGAGGCCTGTCTGTCTGTCACTGTATTAATCACCATTGATGTGTGCTCTAAAAGGATTGCTGCAGGAAATAAAGACACGGTGGTGTCAGCCGCCCTGCCCTGAGGTGACTCCATCAGACAAGTGGATGCGTACTGACAAGGCGAGAAGAGGAGAGAGAGGGAGCAATCAGTCAGAGAGTCAGTCAACTTGGCACTGATGCAATGTCATGAAAGTCCACACCATTATTGCTCTCATTCCCAGACCTCACAGGAGGAGAGCATTACTTAAAACACAAACATCTAGCCCACACACACACACACACACACACACACACACACACACACACACACACACACACACACACACACACACACACACACACACACACACATACACACACACACAGACTGAATGTCACCAGAAGGACGGAACACACACACACACGGCTGTCATGCCACAGATCTAAGCACCGACCACCGAGGCCCTTCATCACTCCTACTGGCATCTAGAAGTCGAGGAGGGCCCCAAGACATTTATTGACATATCTTGACCATTACAGCCATTTCAAAGAACCACAACAACAACAAAAATAACTGCCATCATAATGTTAAATACAATGGAAAGGCTACATTTCTTGGTAGGTTGATGTTCCTGGATTGTTGAGAGTCCTGCTAGGTTGAGAACCCTACTAGGTTGAGAACCCTGCTAGGTTGAGAGTTCTGCTAGGTTGAGAGTCCTGCTAGGTTGAGAGTCCTGCTAGGTTGAGAGTCCTGCTAGGTTGAGAGTTCTGCTAGGTTGAGAGTCCTGCTAGGTTGAGAGTTCTGCTAGGTTGAGAACCCTACTAGGTTGAGAACCCTGCTAGGTTGAGAGTTCTGCTAGGTTGAGAACCCTACTAGGTTGAGAACCCTACTAGGTTGAGAACCCTACTAGGTTGAGAACCCTGCTAGGTTGAGAGTTCTGCTAGGTTGAGAGTCCTGCTAGGTTGAGAGTCATGCCAGGTTGAGAGTCCTGCTAGGTTGAGAGTCCTGCTAGGTTGAGAGTTCTGCTAGGTTGAGAACCCTGCTAGGTTGAGAGTTCTGCTAGGTTGAGAACCCTGCTAGGTTGAGAGTTCTGCTAGGTTGAGAACCCTGCTAGGTTGAGAGTTCTGCTAGGTTGAGAACCCTGCTAGGTTGAGAACCCTACTAGGTTGAGAACCATGCTAGGTTGAGAACCATGCTAGGTTGAGAACCCTACTAGGTTGAGAGCCCTACTAGGTTGAGAGTCCTGCTAGGTTGAGAACCCTGCTAGGTTGAGAGTTCTGCTAGGTTGAGAGTTCTGCTAGGTTGAGAACCCTGCTAGGTTGAGAACCCTACTAGGTTGAGAACCATGCTAGGTTGAGAACCCTACTAGGTTGAGAGCCCTACTAGGTTGAGAGTCCTGCTAGGTTGAGAACCCTGCTAGGTTGAGAACCCTACTAGGTTGAGAACCCTGCTAGGTTGAGAACCTTGCTAGGTTGAGAGTCCTGCTAGGTTGAGAATCCTGCTAGGTTGTGAGTCCTGCTAGGTTGCGAATCCTGCTAGGTTGAGAGTCCTGCTAGGTTGAGAACCCTGCTAGGTTGAGAGTCCTGCTAGGTTGAGAGTCCTTCTAGGTTGAGAGCCCGGCTAGGTTGAAAGTCCTGCTGGGTTGAGAGTCCTGCTAGGTTGAGAGTCCTGCTAGGTTGAGAGTTCTGCTAGGTTGAGAGACCTGCTATGTTGAGAGTCCTGCTAGGTTGAGAGTCCTACTAGGTTGAGAGCCCTGGATTAGTGAGATTCCTGCTAGGTTGAGAGTCCTGCTAGGTTGAGAGTCCTGTTAGATTGAGAGTTGTGCAAGGTTGAGAACCCTACTAGGTTGAGAACCCTACTAGGTTGAGAACCCTACTAGGTTGAGAACCCTGCTAGGTTGAGAGTCGTGCTAGGTTGAGAGTCCTGCTAGGTTGAGAGCCCGGCTAGGTTGAGAGTCCTGCTAGGTTGAGAGTGCTGGATTGGTGAGAGTCCTGCTAGGTTGAGAGACCTGGTTTGGTGAGAATCCTGCTAGGTTGAGAGTCCTGCTAGGTTGAGAGCCCTGGTTTGGTGAGAGTCCGGCTAGGTTGAGATTCCTGCTAGGTTGAAAGCCCTGCTAGGTTGAGAGTCCTGCTAGTTTGAGAGTCGTGCTAGGTTGAGAGTCCTGGTTTGGTGAGAGTACTGCTAGGTTGAGAGCCCTGCTAGGTTGAGAGCCCTGCCTGGTTGAGAGCCCTGGATTGGTGAGAGTACTGCTAGGTTGAGAGCCCTGCTAGGTTGAGAGTCCTGCTAGTTTGAGAGTCGTGCTAGGTTGAGAGTCCTGCTAGGTTGAGAGTCCTTGATTTGTTGAGAGTCCTGCTAGGTCGAGAGCCCTGCTAGGTTGAGAGACTTGCCTGGTTGAGAGCCCTGGATTGGTGAGAGTCCTGCTAGGTTGAGAGCCCTGCCTGGTTGAGAGCCCTGGATTGGTGAGAGTCCTGCAAGGTTGAGAGCCCTGCTAGGTTGAGAGCCCTGCCTGGTTTAGAGCCCTGGATTGATGAGAGTCCTGCTAGGTTGAGATTCCTGCTAGGTTGAGAGCCCTGCTAGGTTGAGAGCCCTGCTAGGTTGAGAGCCCTGCCTGGTTGAGAGCCCTGGATTGGTGAGAGTCCTGCTAGGTTGAGAGTCATGCTAGGTTGAGAGTCCTGCTAGGTTGAGAGTCGTGCTAGGTTGAGAGTCCTGCTAGGTTGAGAGCCCGGCTAGGTTGAGAGTCCTGCTAGGTTGAGAGTGCTGGATTGGTGAGAGTCCTGCTAGGTTGAGAGACCTGGTTTGGTGAGAATCCTGCTAGGTTGAGAGTCCTGCTAGGTTGAGAGCCCTGGTTTGGTGAGAGTCCGGCTAGGTTCAGATTCCTGCTAGGTTGAAAGCCCTGCTAGGTTGAGAGTCCTGCTAGTTTGAGAGTCGTGCTAGGTTGAGAGTCCTGGTTTGGTGAGAGTCCTGCTAGGTTGAGAGTCCTACTAGGTTGAGAGCCCTGGATTGGTGAGAGTACTGCTAGGTTGAGAGCCCTGCTAGGTTGAGAGCCCTGCCTGGTTGAGAGCCCTGGATTGGTGAGAGTACTGCTAGGTTGAGAGCCCTGCTAGGTTGAGAGTCCTGCTAGTTTGAGAGTCGTGCTAGGTTGAGAGTCCTGCTAGGTTGAGAGTCCTTGATTTGTTGAGAGTCCTGCTATGTTGAGAGTCCTGCTATGTTGAGAGTCCTGCTAGGTCGAGAGCCCTGCTAGGTTGAGAGACTTGCCTGGTTGAGAGCCCTGGATTGGTGAGAGTCCTGCTAGGTTGAGAGCCCTGCCTGGTTGAGAGCCCTGGATTGATGAGAGTCCTGCTAGGTTGAGAGCCCTGCTAGGTTGAGAGCCCTGCCTGGTTTAGAGCCCTGGATTGGTGAGAGTCCTGCTAGGTTGAGATTCCTGCTAGGTTGAGAGCCCTGCTACGTTGAGAGCCCTGCTAGGTTGAGAGCCCTGCCTGGTTGAGAGCCCTGGATTGGTGAGAGTCCTGCTAGGTTGAGAGTCCTGGTGATTCTTACTGCTCTATAAATGTCGATAACGTTCCTTTGCCAAATTCAAGGAGCTATATTAGTCGGCATGCATCCCAAATGGCTACATATTCCGTGTATAGTGCACTGCTTACGACCAATGCCAATATGGGCTCTGGTCAGAAGTAGTGCACTATATAGGGAATAGGGTGCTATTTGGTATACATATTTGGAGAAGTAATTTAATGAGTAGCAGTAGCTCATGACGACTCCAGTATTCTCATTCATTAACTTAACTTCTCTCTTTGCTGAAGAGGGCTAATTGCTATTACATGCCTCAAAAGTTAAAGTAATTTAATATCATCCATTTAATTTCATTATTGCAGGGAAATATGACTCAACAGTGTGACTGTGAACAAACACCAGGAAAGCGACTCTAGAGAACTGAACCCAAGATAAAAGCAGATAAAAAATTTATTGAAATGTGTTTTAAAAAAGGTATACCTTCACCAATAACTTTAAAAACACAGCCCATTAAACTAGCTATACCTTCACAAATAACTTTACAACACAGCCCATTAAACTATCTATACCTTCACCAATAACTTCAAAACAGAGCCCATTGAAATAGCTATACCTTCAACAATAAATTCAAAACAGAGCCATTGAACTAGCTATACCTTCACCAATAACTTCAAAACACAGCCCATTGAACTAGCTATACCTTCACCAATAACTTCAAAACACAGCCCATTAAACTAGCTATACCTTCCCCAATAACTTCAAAACACAGCCCATTGAACTAGCTATACCTTCCCCAATAACTTCAAAACACAGCCCATTGAACTAGCTATACCTTCACCAATAAATTCAAAACAGAGCCATTGAACTAGCTATACCTTCACCAATAACTTCAAAACACAGCCCATTGAACTAGCTATACCTTCCCCAATAACTTCAAAACACAGCCCATTGAACTAGCTATACCTTCACCAATAACTTCAAAACACAGCCCATTAAACTAGTTATACCTTCACCAATAACTTCAAAACAGAGCCCATTGAAATAGCTATACCTTCAACAATAAATTCAAAACAGAGCCATTGAACTAGCTATACCTTCACCAATAACTTCAAAACACAGCCCATTGAACTAGCTATACCTTCACCAATAACTTCAAAACACAGCCCATTAAACTAGCTATACCTTCCCCAATAACTTCAAAACACAGCCCATTGAACTAGCTATACCTTCCCCAATAACTTCAAAACACAGCCCATTGAACTAGCTATACCTTCACCAATAAATTCAAAACAGAGCCATTGAACTAGCTATACCTTCACCAATAACTTCAAAACACAGCCCATTGAACTAGCTATACCTTCACCAATAACTTCAAAACACAGCCCATTAAACTAGCTATACCTTCCCCAATAACTTCAAAACACAGCCCATTGAACTAGCTATACCTTCCCCAATAACTTCAAAACACAGCCCATTGAACTAGCTATACCTTCACCAATAACTTCAAAACACAGCCCATTAAACTAGTTATACCTTCACCAATAACTTCAAAACACAGCCCATTGAACTAGCTATACCTTCACCAATAACTTCAAAACGCAGCCCATTAAACTAGCTATACCTTCACCAATAACTTCAAAACACAGCCCATTAAACTTTCTATACCTTCATCAATAACTTCAAAACACAGCCCATTGAACTAGCTATGCCTTCGCCAATAACTTCAAAACAGAGCCCATTGAACTAGCTATAACTTCACCAATAACTTCAAAACAGAGCCCATTGAACTAGCTATACCTTCACCAATAACTTCAAAACACTGCCCATTAAACTAGCTATACCTTCACCAATAACTTCAAAACACAGCCCATTGAACTAGCTATACCTTCCCCAATAACTTCAAAACACAGCCCATTGAACTAGCTATACCTTCACCAATAACTTCAAAACACAGCCCATTAAACTAGTTATACCTTCACCAATAACTTCAAAACACAGCCCATTGAACTAGCTATACCTTCACCAATAACTTCAAAACGCAGCCCATTAAACTTTCTATACCTTCACCAATAACTTCAAAACACAGCCCATTAAACTAGCCATACCTTCACCAATAACTTCAAAACAGAGCCCATTGAACTAGCTATACCTTCACCAATAACTTCAAAACAGAGCCCACTGAACTAGCTATAACTTCACCAATAACTTCAAAACACAGCCCATTGAACTAGCTATACCTTCACCAATAACTTCAAAACACAGCCCATTGAACTAGCTATACCTTCGCCAATAACTTTAAAACACAGCCCATTAAAAACTTATTGCTCCTACTTGAGACATCTGCGTCTCAAGTAGGCACCTGGAAATGCAAATGCGCTACGCTAAATGCTAAATGTACTCGTTAAAACTCAAACGTTCATTAAAATATACATGTAGGGTATTGAATTAAAGCTACACTCGTTGTGAATCTAGCCAACAAGTCAGATTTTTAAAATGCTTTTCGGCGAAAGCATGAGAAGCTATTATCTGATAGCATGCAACACCCCAAAATGCCTGAAGGCGACGTAAACAAAATAATTAGCGTAGCCGGCGCTACACAAAAACGCAGAAATAAAATATAAAACATTCATTACCTTTGATGATATTCTTTGTTGGCACTCCTATATGTCCCATAAACATCACAAATTGGTCTTTTTCCCGATTAAATCCGTCCATGAATGCCCAAAATATCCATTTGTATGGCCTGTCTGCATCACGATAAAAGCTCTCTTCCAACACGCAACGTCATGTTTAAAAATTATATAAGTTGCCTATATTCTTTGACAAAACACTTCAACCTACTTTTATAACCCAACTTTAGGTATTTGTAAACGTTAATAAGCGATCAAATTGATCACTGGGCGATCTGTATTCAATAGCAGCTACAAAAGAAAACAGTGTCCATTTTTCAATCTTCCAAAATCGATTGAGATAGGCTGGATGGAATCACAGATCTATTGATAATGTCTCAATGGATTTTTGTCAATGAAAATGACGTTTTTTGCGACATCGTGTGGAAGCTGTAGGAATTGCATCCGTCTCCATATTAAATTTGGTTTCCTTTAAATAATCCATGAAAGGGGCGCATGGATACTTTTTTCAGATTTCAGTGACCAGTTTTTCTTGCGCTTTTCAATGAAACACACGCTCTGTTATAGTCACAGCCGTGATTTAACCAGTTTTAGAAACTTCAGAGTGTTTTCTATCCACACATACTAATCATATGCATATACTATATTCCTGGCATGAGTAGCAGGACGCTGAAAAGTTGCGCGATTTTTAACAGAATGTTCGAAAAAGGAGGGGGTAGGATAAAGAGGTTTTTAAACTAGCTATACCTTCACCAATAACTTCAAAACACAGCCCATTAAACGTTCTATACCTTCACCAATAACTTCAAAACACAGCCCATTGAACTAGCTATACCTTCACCAATAACTTCAAAACAGAGCCCATTGAACTAGCTATACCTTCACCAATAACTTCAAAACAGAGCCCATTGAACTAGCTATACCTTCACCAATAACTTCAAAACACAGCCCATTGAACTAGCTATACCTTCACCAATAACTTCAAATAACAGCCCATTGAACTAGCTATACCTTCACCAATAACTTCAAAACACAGCCCATTAAACTATCTACTGTATACCATCAACATTATCTTCAAATAGAAGAAAATGGAAAAGTGAAAGAGTTGTTTTTTTGAGTGACTAGCTGAAACACAGCACAATGTTTAGAAGTTTAAGACATTCACTGACCCTTCCTGGTAGTCTACCACTCTGAAATGCCTTCCAAAAGGACTGTTATTTAAGGACCAATTAGGGGCAGACACAAAGCAAACAGTCTTTCTCCGCCGGCCCCGCCCTACCGAAGGGGACTCTCAGGGGTGTTTTATCATACTGTTTCCTACACCAGCAACATAATTAATAGGACCATGGACTTCTAATTCCTCCCACTTGCACAGCCTACTGGATTTCACTTGGTTTATGACGCACGACGGCGGGTTTGCATTTTTATCAGTTTCGTTCGCTCGTTATTTACGCCGATGACCAATTTCAACGGCTCGGATATCATCTAACTCACGACTAATCAAAGAGAATTAGGGTTCGCTGCAGTATGTGGAAGTCACTCGTTTATCCTGGGAACAATGAGGTTGGACACAGAACAGCAGTTGGATTTCAATCCCAGTTTTAGAAAGCACGGTGACTTTTGAGCACATTGAGATCATTCTGCTTTCGTAGCTAGCTACTAAACATGCACTGTGGTGTAGTTAATAAGTTGAATGCTTACAAACAAAAGGCAATGTTTAATTGAACCACAGAACAATAATAGGATTTAGATAGTGATAATAACTAGGAGGACATATCATCCATCCCGTCTTGTACTGTGCTTCCAGTTGTCAGAGCAATGTGTATGTAGCCCCAAGTTACGGTGGGATGTTAGATTTTGATCTTGAATCTTTTCGAGCACCACTCAAACATGATATACCAACCCAGGCTATTGTGAGTTTACCCTTTCTGCTCTGCATCCTTTTAGAGAGAAACCATCCAGAAAACTAAACTGTAATGCACATTATTCAGCATAATCACGTAGGAAAGTCTTCCATTTCTAAGTGGCAGCCCAAATACCCAGCATCCCATTTCACTCTCTATAACCTGTGACGCTTCATATACTCTGATCTAAAGTATTGTGCTTTATGATTAACAACCTTGCTTTATTTCATGTGTCTCTAGGATGGTAAAGCACAGAGAGCACAACTGGACCGGAAACAAACAGTCCCTCTTAGGTGCAAGTCTCGAACAATAAGAATGAATTATTGGCCTGCATGCTGAAAGTAATGACTCTTGAATCACCGTATAGATGAATGGTATGCATTACTACCCCAACCCAGATACATTGGGTCATACTGTAACACTGTTGGTCAAAAGAAATACACCTGTTCCAAATGTTATGAACCTCCAAACGCTACTCTGAAGGTTAAATTGTGTATTACTATAAAACAAATTGAGATGGAGAAAACGTCTGGCAGAGGAGCGTTATTTAACATTCTAGCCGGCAATGTTACAATAGGGTAGGATGTTAAAAAATTCAATAAACCTCAGCGAGTCAGAGAGAAATGGTTCCCTGTAAACGATGCAGTAAAACAACGAGTCGCTCCGCAGCACATACAGTAGTTATTAAGCTCCACATAAGTCATTTTAATGCTTCGGCAAACTTCCCAAGACAGGAGTGTCTACTATTTACAACCACCCTCCATTTAAACCACAGATTTAATTTCACCTTCAGAGTTGCATTTGTAGGTGACTGCAATGCAATACTCATTTATTTTCCACATTTGTCCAACATAAATAATGATAATGTTACATAGGATTTACTGTACTTTTCTAAAAAACCCAAAGATGCTTTACAACAATGCAGAAATAAGGTCAAAGAAATGACAAATAGCAACAAAAACACTGGGAAAATGTAGATTAGAAGATTCTTCACAGAGGACTAACTAAATCTCCATCCTCCAGTCAGTCTCCATCCTTAGTGTGTTTAACTATTGAACGAAACAGATTTCCGTGGCGACTTCAAACACAGTGTTCCTCAGTAACAGTCAGGCAGCTCAGTAAGGGACATACCACTTCAAACACAGTGTTCCTCAGTAACAGTCAGGCAGCTCAGTAAGGGACATACCACTTCAAACACAGTGTTCCTCAGTAACAGTCAGGCAGCTCAGTAAGGGACATACCACTTTAAACACAGTGTTCCTCAGTAACAGTCAGGCAGCTCAGTAAGGGACATACCACTTCAAACACAGTGTTCCTCAGTAACAGTCAGGCAGCTCAGTAAGGGACATACCACTTCAAACACAGAGTTCCTCAGTAACAGTCAGGCAGCTCAGTAAGGGACATACCACTTCAAACACAGTGTTCCTCAGTAACAGTCAGGCAGCTCAGTAAGGGACATACCACTTTAAACACAGTGTTCCTCAGTAACAGTCAGGCAGCTCAGTAAGGGACATACCACTTCAAACACAGTGTTCCTCAGTAACAGTCAGGCAGCTCAGTAAGGGACATACCACTTCAAACACAGTGTTCCTCAGTAACAGTCAGGCAGCTCAGTGAGGGACATACCACTTCAAACACAGTGTTCCTCAGTAACAGTCAGGCAGCTCAGTAAGGGACATACCACTTCAAACACAGTGTTCCTCAGTAACAGTCAGGCAGCTCAGTGAGGGACATACCACTTCAAACACAGTGTTCCTCAGTAACAGTCAGGCAGCTCAGTAAGGGACATACCACTTCAAACACAGTGTTCCTCAGTAACAGTCAGTTAGCTCAGTGAGGGACATACCACTTCAAACACAGTGTTCCTCAGTAACAGTCAGGCAGCTCAGTAAGGGACATACCACTTCAAACACAGTGTTCCTCAGTAACAGTCAGGCAGCTCAGTGAGGGACATACCACTTCAAACACAGTGTTCCTCAGTAACAGTCAGGCAGCTCAGTAAGGGACATACCACTTCAAACACAGAGTTCCTCATTTTTTAACTAGGCAAGTCAGTTAAGAACAAATTATGTGGGTTAACTGCCTTTTTCAGGGGCAGAACAACAGTATTTTTACCTTGTCAGCTCGGGGATTCAAATTTGCAACCTTTTGGTTACTAGTCCAACGCTCTAACCAGGCAGCTCAGTAAGGGACATACCACCAGACAAGGTATTAGTTTCAAATGGCAGCCTATTCCCTACACATAGTGCACTACTTTAGACCAGGGCCCGTAGTGCTGTGCACTATGTAGGGAACAAGGCGCCATTTGAGATACAGCCAATAAGATGAAGGGGACCGCCATCGGGTAACTCGATCCTCTCGGCTTAGATAGTTTATCATTTCGCCCAGAGGGTAATGAGATGCACAATTTACACAGGTCTGTCAATAAGCCTGTCTATAGAGGGACACTTGGCATCTATTGTCCCCCCAGAATCAATGCATATTTTTCAGCTATGAATCCCCGGGAAATGATAGCTTTCAGATAAATGGTGGAAAGAGAAACATGAGCCTCCTTGTGGAGAGATAGATAGATGTAGAGCAGCTCAATTTTCCCCTCTCCTCCACCACAGTCCTTTCTAACAGCTCTGGGATTGCATCCCAAATGGCACCCTATTCCCTATGTAGTGCACTACTTTTGACCAGGACCAATAGGGCTCTGTTCAAAAGTAATGCACGATGTAGGGAAAGGGGTGCCATTTGGGACGTACCCTGCTCTCCGCAGCTCAGCGGTTCTTCTCTGCTCAATTGGGGGAAAGGAAAGGTCACGAGATATTACAGGAGAATACCTCTGTAACAAGACTGACTCAGACATGACAATATATATATATATTATATTTTAACTGACCCTCAATGACGATATTAAACATGGAAGTGGATGACAGTGGATTTAGTAAATTAGACCTACGTGGAGCTTGAATATGTCTGCCAGGATCCAGCAGTATAAAGGGTCACAACACTCTTGATTCTTGACTCTTGATTGGACAGTGAGTGGTAGGATGAGCACTGGGTTGGACATAGTGACTGGTGGGAGGAGCTCCACTGGATTGGACATAGTGACTGGTGGGAGGAACTCCACTGGATTGGACATAGTGACTGGTGAGAGGAGCTCTACTGGATTGGACATAGTGACTGGTGGGAGGAGCACTGGATTGGACATAGTGACTGGTGGGAGGAGCTCCACTGGATTGGACATAGTTACTGGTGGGAGGAGCTCCCCTGGATTGGACATAGTGACTGGTGGGAGGAGCTCCACTGGATTGGACATAGTGACTGGTGGGAGGAGCACTGGATTGGACATAGTGACTGGTGGGAGGAGATCCACTGGATTGGACATAGTGACTGGTGGGAGAAGCTCCCCTGGATTGGACATAGTGACTGGTGGGAGGAGCTATAGGAGGATGGGCTCATTGTAATGGCTGGAATGGAATTAATTGAACAGGAGTCAAACGTGGTTTCTATATGTTTGATACCGTTCCATTCATTGGACATAGTGACTTGCTAAATTGACAATAGAGCTAATGACATGATGACACAACACAGGGGTTTGACAGTCAGGCAGCGGTATGAGGTAGCCTAATGGTTAGAGTGTTAGGCCAGTGACCGAAAGGTTGCTGTGATCTAATCCCCGAGCTGACAAAGTAAAAATCTGTTGTTCTACCCCTGAGAAAGGCAGTTAACCCACTGTGCCTCGGGCGCTGGAGATGTGGATGTTGATCAAGGCAGCCACCTGCGTAGCTCTGATTCAGAGAGGTTGGTTCCATGTGGAAGAGGTATTCAGTTGTACAAATGACTAGGTATCGCCCGTTCCCTGTGACAGTCAGGAAGTTCATTAATCTAGAGGAGCCGTACGTAGTAATCCCATGCTAGTATCCATGTAATCCCTCTATTTGTTTCCACTGGGCTGCTGCAGTTTGTAAAAACAAAATGATTTACACAAATCAATCACTCAAGTAATCTGCTAGCAGCCACTGGCAGGCAGCCTGTCTTCACTTTAAAATGCTGCTAACAGCCTCACCTGATGACATGCTGTGGCTCCATAACCTTTCATTTGAAGAGCGATTGACACTGATTGACATGTACTTTGTCGCAGGTTAGCATTTTTACAACCATGAATCTTGTTCTGGAGGCAGCTCTGCAGAGTTTTCACTAGCTGGCACAGCCACAAAGTCATAAAATCTGATTTTAAACCTAACCTTAACCACACTGCCAACCCCAATGCCTAACCGTAACCTTAAATTAAGACCGGCCTATCTAAAGGGAATTCACCCAGTTCTGCTTCCAAAACAAGACTAATGACAACCAACATCAACAAGCTACTCTTCCTCCCCCCCCCCCCCCCCCCCCCCCCCAGGTCTGTTCAAGATTAAACATTTTGGCATTAATATTTTGTTGTGCAGAGTTGAGGTGGTGTGGACTGCTGGTGAGTAAGGTAAATACGTGGTACAACAGCAGGTAAGGACTGACTCCTGGGGGGCAAAACAAAAAACCTGAGGCTTGAGGGGAGGTCAGGAGAAGGCCTCAACAAGTGTACACTTTTACGAGCTAGCTATCATCAAAGAACATCTGTTTGTTGTTCCTCAGGCACCCTCCCCCCTAGCCTCACCTTGACCCACACTACTTTCCATTGTATGTGGATGTTATGACTGAAAGTCAACAGCTACTAAGAAGGGAGTGAAGCGGCCCTTTGTGTTGTGGAGGGCGTCGGTCTTCCCTTTCTTCCCTCAGTGCTGCTGTGAGGGAGGATATCCCCCTTAGATAGCAGCCCGCTCGCACACAGGCACTTCCCCCTTCTTCCGCTTCTCCTCAGGACTAATGGCATGCCCCATGAGTCCCAAATGGCACCCTTGTCCCTACATAGTGTACTACTTTTGACCAGGTATTGCACTATATAGTAGGGTTGTCATGATACCAGAGGTACTACGATACCAGAGGTACTACGATAGCAGAGATATTATGATACCAGATATACTACGATACCAGAGATACTACGATACCAGAGGTACTACGATACCAGAGATACTACGATACCAGAGATACTACGATACCAGAGATACTATGATACCAGAGGTACTACGATACCAGAGGTACTGCAATACCAGAGATATAACGATACCAGAGATACTACAATACTATGATACCAGAGGTACTACGATACCATTGATACTACGATACTATGATACCAGAGATACTACGATACCAGAGGTACTACAATACCAGTGATACTATGATACCAGAGATACTATGATACCAGAGATACTACGATACCAGAGGTACTACAATAACAGTGATACTGCGATACCAGAGGTACTATGATACCAGAGGTACTACAATACCAGAGATACAACGATACCAGAGATACTACGATACTATGATACCAGAGCTCCTACGATACCAGTGATACTACGATACCAGAGGTACTATGATACCAGAGGTACTACAATACCAGTGATACTGCGATACCAGAGGTACTATGATACCAGAGGTACTACAATACCAGTGATACTGCGATACCAGAGGTACTACGATACCAGAGGTACCATAATATCAGAGGTGCTACGATACCAGTGATACTATGATACCAGTGATACTATGATACCAGAGATACTATGATACTACGATACCAGAGGTACTACAATACAAGTGATACTACGATACCAGAAATACTACGATACCAGAGGTACTATGATACCAGAGGTACTACGATACCAGAGATACTATGATAATACGATATCAGTGATACTATGATACCAGTGATACTATGATACCAGAGATACTACGATACCAGAGGTACTACGATACCAGAGGTACTATGATACCAGAGATACTAAGATACCAGAGATACTACGATACCAGAGATACTACGATACCAGAGGTACTATGATACCAGTGATACTATGATACCAGAGATACTAAGATACCAGAGATACTACGATACCAGAGACACTACGATACCAGAGGTACTACGATACCAGAGGTGCTACAATACCAGAGGAATTACGACACTAGTGATACAATGATACCAGTGACACTATGATACTACAATACCAGAGGTACTATGATACCAGTGACACTATGATACTATGATACCAGTGACACTAGGATACCAGAGATACTACGATACCTGTGATACTATGATACTACGATACCAGAGGTACTACGATACCAGAGATACTAAGATACCAAAGATACTAAGATTCCAGAGATACTACAATACTATGTTACCAGAGGTACTACGATACCAGAGATACAACGATACCAGAGATACTAAGATACCAGAGATACTACGATACCAGAGATACTACAATACCAGAGGTACTACGACACTAGTGATACAATGATACCAGTGACACTATGATACTACAATACCAGAGGTACTATGATACCAGTGACACTATGATACCAGAGATACTACGATACCAGTGATACTATGATACCAGTGATACTACGATACCAGTGATTTATGATACTACGATACCAGAGGTACTACGATACCAGATATACTACGATACCAGAGATACTATGACACTATGATACCAGAGGTACTATGATACCAGAGATACTACGATACCAGAGGTACTACGATACCAGAAATACTACGATACCAGAGATACTATGATACTATGATACCAGAGGTAATATGATACCAGTGATACTGTGATACTATGATACCAGTGATACTATGATACTACGATACCAGTGATACCATGATACTACGATACCAGTGATACTATGATACTACGATACCAGAGATACTACAATACCAGTGATACCATGATACCAGTGATGCTACAATACCAGTGATACTACGATACCAGTGATACTATGATACTACAATACCTGTGATACTACAATACCTGTGATACTACAATACCAGTGATACTACGATACCAGAGATACTAAGATACCAGATTTTCCTTGGCAAGAAGGAAAACACAAATTAGACTGTTTGGTCCTTTAAAACCTTCCTTATGTAGGCACCCTGTTTAAATAAAGTTTCATAAAATTGAACATACTGTGTGTAGACTCCTTGTTTCAATAAAGTTTCATAAAATTAAACATACTGCGTGTAGGCTCCTTGTTTCAATAAAGTTTAATAAAATTAAACATACTGTGTGTAGGCTCCTTGTTTAAATAAAGGTTAATGCAACATAACATATAGTGTGATATAGCTTGGGAAATAAACATGTGATTCTGGGTGAGAACATCAAGCTGTTTGTTTCGAACATTAGTACTGTTTTCCTCAGGAAATGTAGTCATGTTCTGTTTCCTTGCCTAGATACCTCGGAGTATCGTGATACTAGTATCGCGACAAGCTTACTACAGTATATAGGGATGAGGGTGCCATTCGGGACAAGGTCATCTTAAAGTGGTTGCATCTGCGGATTATATCAGATATTCCATTACAATCGTAGCAGTGGAATTCTGCATCTCAAATGGTTCCCTATACACCAAGTAGCGCACACTATATAGGGAATAGGGTGCCGTTTGGGACAATGGCTGTCGGTTCGGAGTTGTTCAATGGTTCCTGGCAGAGAAGCAACCTGATACAGACGAGATGGCTGGCTGCCTCCTTGTCTTCTCCTCTCCCCATGGTGTACTATCGACTGCAATATACACGGATCAAAAATATGAACGCAACATGCAACAAGTTCAAATATTTTACTGAGTTACAGTTCATATATAAGGAAATCAGTCACTTGAAATAAATAAATTAGGCCTAAATCTATGGATTTCACATGACTGATCACAGATACTTAAGAAAAAGCTTCCCTGAGACGGTGTCTGGCAATTTGTGCATAAATTATATGTTATATATATATATACAGTGCCTTGCGAAAGTATTCGGCCCCCTTGAACTTTGCGACCTTTTGCCACATTTCAGGCTTCAAACATAAAGATATACAACTGTATTTTTTTGTGAAGAATCAACAACAAGTGGGACACAATTATGAAGTGGATCGACATTTATTGGATATTTCAAACTTTTTTAACAAATCAAAAACTGAAAAATTGGGCGTGCAAAATTATTCAGCCCCCTTAAGTTAATACTTTGTAGCGCCACCTTTTGCTGCGATTACAGCTGTAAGTCGCTTGGGGTATGTCTCTATCAGTTTTGCACATCGAGAGACTGACATTTTTTCCCATTCCTCCTTGCAAAAAAGCTTGAGCTCAGTGAGGTTGGATGGAGAGCATTTGTGAACAGCAGTTTTCAGTTCTTTCCACAGATTCTCGATTGGATTCAGGTCTGGACTTTGACTTGGCCATTCTAACACCTGGATATGTTTATTTTTGAACCATTCCATTGTAGATTTTGCTTTATGTTTTGGATCATTGTCTTGTTGGAAGACAAATCTCCGTCCCAGTCTCAGGTCTTGTGCAGACTCCATCAGGTTTTCTTCCAGAATGGTCCTGTATTTGGCTGTATTGTTGTCCTATGGACAGAGTCTCCCACCTCAGCTGTAGATCTCTGCAGTTCATCCAGAGTGATCATGGGCGTCTTGGCTGCATCTCTGATCAGTCTTCTCCTTGTATGAGCTGAAAGTTTAGAGGGACGGCCAGGTCTTGGTAGATTTGCAGTGGTCTGATACTCCTTCCATTTCAATATTATCGCTTGCACAGTGCTCCTTGGGATGTTTAAAGCTTGGGAAATCTTTTTGTATCCAAATCCGGCTTTAAACTTCTTCACAACAGTATCTCGGACCTGCCTGGTGTGTTCCTTGTTCTTCATGATGCTCTCTGCTCTTTTAACGTACCTCTGAGACTATCACAGTCCAGGTGCATTTATACGGAGACTTGATTACACACAGGTGATTGTATTTATCATCATTAGTCATTTAGGTCCACATTGGATCATTCAGAGATCCTCACTGAACTTCTGGAGAGAGTTTGCTGCACTGAAAGTAAAGGGGCTGAATAATTTTGCACGCCCAATTTTTCAGTTTATGATTTGTTAAAAAAGTTTGAAATATCCAATAAATGTCGTTCCACGTCATGATTGTGTCCCACTTGTTGTTGATTCTTCACAAAAAAATACAGTTTTATATCTTTATGTTTGAAGCCTGAAATGTGGCAAAAGGTCGCAAAGTTCAAGGGGGCCGAATACTTTCGCAAGGCACTGTATATATGCAGTACCAGTCAAAAGTTTGGACACACCTACTCATTCAAGGGTATTTCTACATTGTATGAAGCAACACATATGGAATCATGTAATGACCAAAAAAGTGTTAAATAAAAATATATTTGAGATTTGAGATTCTTCAAAGTAGTCACCCAGCTTTGCACACTCTTGGCATTTTCTCAACCAGCTTCATGACATAGTCACCTGGAATGCATTTTAATTAACAGGTTTGCCTTGTTAAAAGTTAAATTGTGGAATTTCTTTCCTTCTTAACGCTTTTGAGCCAATCAGTTGTGTTGTGACAAGGTATGGGTGGTATACAGAAAATAGCCCTATTTGGTAAAAGGCCATATTATGGCAAGAACAGCTCAAACAAAGAGAAATGACAGTCCATCAGTACTTTAAGACATGAAGGTCAGTTAATACGGAAAATTTTAAGAACTTTGTGTTGTCGCAAAAAGCCATCAAGCGCTATGATGAAACTGGCTCTCATGAGGACCGCCACAGGAAAGGAAGACCCAGAGCTTCCTCTGCTGCAGAGGATACGTTCATTAGAGTTACCGGTCTCAGAAATTTCAGCCCAAATAAATACTTCACAGAGTTCAAGTAACAGACACATATCAACATCAACTGTTCAGAGGAGACTGTGTGAATCAGGCCTTAATGGTCGAATTTCTGCAAAGAAACAACTACTAAAGGACACCAATAAGAATAATAGAATTGCTTGGAAACACTAGTAATGGACATTAGACAGGTGGAAATTTGTTTGATCTGATGAGTCCAAATTTGAGATTTTTGCTTAAAACCGCCTTGTCTTTGTGAGATGCAGAGTAGGTGAACGGATGATCTCTGCATGTGTGGTTCCAACCATGAAGCATGGAGGAGGTGTGATGGTGTGGGGTGATTTGCTGATGACACTGTCTGTGATTTATTTAGAATTACACTTAACCAGCATGGCTCCCAAAGCATTCTGCAGAGATCCGCCATCCCATCTGGTTTACGCTTAGTAGGACTATGAAAACACATCCCACACCATCACACCACCACCAGCCTGCATTGTTGACACATGGCATGTACCCATGTGGTTTTCTCCATACCTCAGTACTCCCATCACCATGAAACAGCAGGAACCGTTTTTCATCAGACCAAGGCAATGTTTTTCCAATTCTCCAGTGTCCAGTATTTTCGTTCCTTAGACCACTGAAACCACATTTTCTTGTTTTTCAGCTTTTTGTTGTGTCAGCCTTCTTTGTCCTCTTTCATCAATGGCGACCACTGGCACTACATAGTAGTGACATCAATAAGGGATCATAGCTTTCACCTGGATTCACTGTATATACACTGAGTGTACAAAACATTAGCAACACCTGCTCTTTCCATGACAGAGACTGACCAGGTGAAATAAAGCTATGATCCCTTATTGATGTTAAATCCACTTCAATCAGTGTAGATGAAGGAGAGGAACAGGTTAAAATAATTATTTTTATGCCTTGAGACATTTGAAACATGGATTGTGTGTGTGCCATTAAGAGCGTGATTGGACAAGAAAAAAAACGATTTAAGTGTCTTTGATTAGGGTATGGTAGTATGTGCCAGACGCACTGGTTTGATTCTTTCCCTTGTGTATCAAGAATGGTCCACCACCCAAAGGACATCCAGCCAACTTGACACATCTGTGGGAAGCATTGGACTCAACATGGGCCAGCATCCCTGTGGAACGCTTTCAACAGCTTGTAGAGTCTATGCCCAGATGATTTCAGGCTGTTCTGAGGACAAAGGGGCTGCAACTCAATATTAGGAAGGTGTTTCTAATGTTTTCTGCACTCAGTGTACACACAGTGCCTTTGGAAAGTACTCAGACCCTTTTACATTTTCCACATTTATTTACAGCCTTAATCTGAAATGGATTAAATAAAACAATTTATTTAGCAGTCTACATGCATTACCCCATTATGACAAATGGGTTTTTAGATATTTTTTTTTGCAAATTTATTAAAAATAAAAAACAGAAATACATTATTTATATAAGTATTCAGACCCTTTGCCATGAGACTTGAAATTGAGCTCAGGTACATCCTGATTTATTTTCAAAACACTTGAACAATATAACAGTCCGGGGCCCACCCTAGTCACACCCTGGCCTAACCAAAATAGAGAATAAAAGCCTCTCTATGGACAGGGTGTGACGGTACCCTCCCCCCCCCCCCTCTAAAGGGGAGGATCCGGGTGGGCCTCCTTTACAGCGGCGGCTCTGGTGCGGGACATAGACCCCCCTCCGCCTCTGGCTCCCACCACTTTGGTGGCGCCTCTGGTGCGGGGACCCTCGTAGTGGGCCCCGGACTGGGGACCCTCGTAGCGGGCCCCGGACTGCGCACCCTCGTAGCGGGCACCAGACTGGGCACCCTCGTTGCTGGAGGCTCCTGACTGGGGACTGTCGTTACTGGAGGCTCAGGACTGGAAACCGTCGTTGCTGGAGGCTCCGGACTGGGGACTGTCGTTGCTGGAGCTTCCGGACTGGGGACCGTCGTTGCTGGAGGCTCCGGACTGGAGACCGTCGTTGCTGGAGGCTCCGGACTGGAGACCGTCGTTGCTGGAGGCTCCAGACTGGAGACGGTCGTTGGAGGCTTCGTGCCATGACTCCTCACTGGAGGCTTCGTGCCGTGGATCATCACTGGAGGCTTCTTGCCATGGATAATCACTGGCGGCTTCGTGCCATGGATCATCACTGGAGGCTTCGTGCCATGGATCATCACGGGAGGCTTCGTGCCATGGATCATCACGGGAGGCTTCGTGCCATGGATCATCACTGGAGGCTTCGTGCCATGGATCATCACTGGAGGGAGGAGACGTGTGGGCAGTCTGGTACGTTGAGCTGCCACAGGGCTCACCAGGCTGGGGAGACATACGGGAGAGTTAGTTCTAGGCGCAGGCACAGGACTCACCAGGCTGGAGAGACATACAGGAGGCCCTGTCCTAGGCACAGGCACCAGGCAGTGCACGCGCACTGGAGACACTGTGCGCTGCACCGCATAACACGGTGCCTGACCAGTACGACGCTCGCCACGGTAAGCATGGGGAGTTGGTTCAGGTCTCTAACCTGACTCAGCCACACTCCCGGTGTGCCCTCCCCCCAAAAAACATTTTGGGGCTGCGTCGCCTCTCAGCTTTAGCTGCTTTCAGTTCCTCCCGTGGACGGCGATACTCCCCATCCTGCCTCCAGGGTCCTTTCCCGTCCAGGATTTCCTCCCAAGTCCATGAATCCTGAACCCTCTGCTCCTCCTTACCACGCTGCTTGGTCCGCTTGGGGTGGGTAGTTCTGTAAAGCTCATCTGATGAAGAAGTGGACCAAAGCGCAGCGTGGTAAGTGTTCATGATTTATTCTCAAAACACTTGAACAAAATAACAAAGAGCAAATGACAACGAACAGTTCTGTCAGGTGCAGAAACACAAAACAGAAAATAACTACCCACAAAACACAGGTGGGAAAAAGCTGACTAAGTATGATTCTCAATCAATTCTCAAGAGACAACGATAGACAGCTGCCTCTGATTGAGAACCACACCCGACCAAACACAAAGACATAGAAAACTTAGAAATAAAGAAACTAGAATGCCCACCCTAGTCACACCCTGGCCTAACCAAAATAGAGAATAAAAGCCTCTCTATGGCCAGGGCGTGACCTCTGCAACTTGATTGGAGTCCACCTGTGGTAAATTCAATTGATTGGACATGATTTGGAAAGGCACACACCTGTCTATATAAGGTCCCACAGTTGACAGTGCATGTCAGAGCAAAAACCAAGCCATGAGGTTGAAGGAATTGTCCATAGAGCTCAGAGAAAGGATTTTGTCGAGGCAAAGATCTGAGGAAGGATCCCCCAAAAAATTCTGCAGCATTGAAGGTCCCCAAGATCACAATGTCCCCCATCATTCTTAAATGGCCACTCGGCCAAACTGAGCATTCGGTGGAGAAAGGCCTTGGTCAGGGAAGTGAACAAGAACCCAATGGTGACTCTGACAGAGCTCCAGAGTTCCTCTGTGAAGATGGGAGAACCTTCCAGAAGGACCACCATCTCTGAAGCACTCCACCAATCAGGCCTTTATGGTCGAGTGGCCAAATGGAAGCCACTCCTAAAAGGCACATAACAGCCCGCTTGGAGTTTGCCAGAAGGCACCTAAAGGCTCTCAGACCGTGAGAAACAAGAGTCTCTCATCTGATGAAACCAAGATTGAACTCTTTGGCCTGAATGTCAAGAGTCACTTCTGGAGGAAACTTGCAGCCATCCCTATGGTGAAGCATGGTGTTGGCAGCATCACACTGTGAGGATGTTTTTCAGTGGCAGGGACTGGGAGACTAGCCAGGTTCGAGGGAACGATGAACGTCGCAAAGTACATAGAGATGCTTGATGAAAACCTGTCCCGGAGCACTAAGGACCCAAGACAATGACCCCAAGCATACAGCCAAGAAAATGCAGGAGTGGCACAGCCTGAGCCCAGACTTGAACCTGATCAAACATGTCTGGATAGACCTGAAAATAGCTGTGCAGCGATGCTCCCCATCCAACCTGACAGAGCTTGAGAGAATCTGCAGAGAAGAATGGGAGAAACTCCCCAAATACAGGCGTTCAAGCAAATCAAAAAAGTAAACTTTAAATCTGAAGGAAGTATGATTTAAAGTGGCTGAAATGCATCAGAATGATATTGAAAAGCTGAGGAAAACTTCAGGGACGATCATGCTGAAGGCAGGTAATTGCGTATGATCTTCAAAAATGTGCTATGGCATTCCATTCATTTTACCCCACAAAATCATCGAGTGTTGATTTGGGCTTGGCGCTAATAAAGCCAATACTGGATATCAGCAGATTCAGTAGATGTCTCTAGCTCAAACACAAGCGGAATGAAAGCGGATGAAAGCTAGGGGAAGGGATTTTCCACTTTGGCACGGATCTC
The DNA here is from genome assembly GCF_057628025.1 of Oncorhynchus mykiss. NCBI lineage: Eukaryota > Metazoa > Chordata > Actinopteri > Salmoniformes > Salmonidae > Oncorhynchus > Oncorhynchus mykiss. Next base: position 44,165,661 of record NC_143041.1, on the reverse strand, counting down.
AACTCCAGGGGTTATTTAAGCAACTCTTATCACTACTCAAATACACTATCAAAAGGCCTGTTGTATTCGGCGCATGGGACAAATAACATTTCATTTTATTTAATTTAATTTAAATACGGTCATAGTAATATAATAGCTGCACCACCATTAAAGCCCCTTGAAGGATATCACTAAAAGTACGCTGCATGTGGCGGGCATCCATGCACCCACCGGGACACTTCATTTATGAAGTATTTTTAAATGACAGATGATAGCAGACGATGAATTAAAGTCATCCTGGGGGAGTGCACCAGCTGTGCTCTTCAGGAATGATCCATGCCCTGGTAAACAGATGGTAATTCTTAATCACTGGTAAACAGATGGTACATCTTATTCACTGGTAGACAGATGGTACTTCTCACTCTCTTGTAGATGGATGATATTTCTCAATCTCTGGAAGACAGATGGTTCTTCTCATTCTCTGGTAGATAGATGGTTCTTCTCATTCTCTGGTAGAGGGATGGTACTTATAATTCTCCGGTAGACAGATGGTACTTCTCATTTCCTGGTAGATAGATGGTACTTCTCTTTCTCTGGTAGACAGATGGTACGTTTCTTTCTCTGGTAGACAGATGATAATTCTCACTCTCCTTTAGACAGATGATACTTCCTATTCCCTTGTAGACAGATGGTTATTCTTATTCTCTGGTAGACAGATGGTTCTTCTCATTCTCTGGTAGACAGATGGTTCTTCTTATTCCCTTGTAGATAAATGGTCATTCTCATTCTCTGGTAAACAGATGGTACTTCTCATTCCCTGGTAGACAGATGGTTATTCTCATTCCCTTGTAGATAGATGGTCATTCTTATTCTCTGGTAGAGGGATGGTACTTCTCACTCTCTGGTAGAGGGATGGTACTTCTCACTCTCTGGTAGACAGATGGGTCTTCTCATTCTCTGGTAGAGGGATGGTACTTCTCACTCTCTGGTAGACAGATGGGTCTTCTCATTCTCTGGTAGAGGGATGGTACTTCTCACTCTCCTTTAGACAGATGGTACTTCTCCTTCTCAGACCTTTTTGACGACGTTTCACATAACTGTGACTACGCATCCCAAATATAATCCTCTAGTGCACTACGTTTGACCAGAACCCCAAAAAAAGTAGTATATAGGGCGATACGGTGCCATTTAGGAACCAACCAGCCTATGATTGCAGTACTGCTCTACAGTCACCCTGTTCCCCTTTACAGTAATATAAAAGCTGTGACCTATAATCCAGGTGCCTCATTACGTTCATGGGGTCATTTCAACCGCAGACACGTGTCATAATGACACTAAACTGTCACAGGTATATTATGACAAAACACGCAACCCCCTGGGGTGTTGTCCGTGTCAAATGAGCAAGTAAAATGAAGCACGTAAGATGTGGCCGACTTGACGGCATTACAAGTGACTGCATTTCAACAATAGCTGAAATATGTCCACACCATCTGTGTTTAGGTATCAAAGTCTAATGTGCTTGAACTAGTGTGCTAAAAACAAATATAGACATACCAATATAGACATACCAATATAGAAATACCAATATAGAAATACCAATATAGAAATACCAATATAGACATACCAATATAGATATACCAATATAGACATACCAATATAAACATACCAATTATCTATGTATAAGTCACTTTCATAACTCTACCCATATGTATATATTACCTCAAATACCTCGACTAACCGGTGCCCCCGCACATTGACTTTGTACCGTAATACCCTGTATATAGCCTCCACATTGACTCTGTACCGTAACACCCTGTATATAGCCTCCACATTGACTCTGTACCATAATACCCTGTATGTAGCCTCCACATTGACTCTGTACCGTAATACCCTGTATATAGCCTCCACATTGACTCTGTACCGTAACACCCTGTATATAGCCTCCATATTGACTCTGTACCATAATACCCTGTATGTAGCCTCCACATTGACTCTGTACCGTAATACCCTGTATGTAGCCTCCACATTGACTCTGTACCGTAATACCCTGTATATAGCCTCCACATTGACTCTGTACCGTAATACCCTGTATGTAGCCTCGCTATTGTTATTTACTGCTGCTCTTTAATTATTTGTTACTTTTATTTTTTTTATTTTTGTAGTTTTCTTGAAACTGCATTGTTGGTTAAGGGCTAGTAAGAAAGTATTTCACTGTTGTATTCAGCGCATGTGACTAATACAATTTGATTTGATTTGATTATAGAAATAACAGTATAGACATGCCAATATAGAGGGGGGGGGGGGGGTTCTCCACAAATACCTGATGGACAACAAGATTGCTCTCCCTAGTATGTTGTGTATTGGAAATAGGGGCTAGAAGGAGGAAGGGAGGGATGAAAGATGAGCAGAGTGCTGGTATGTGGTCTACAATGTACTGTGTATCTTCCTATATCTTCTCTGTGGTGATAGCAGAAAGGATCCCTCCACTCCTCCTTTCTCCACCCTCCCTTCCTCCACTATCCCTCCGTCTTATTCACATGTCTGTCTGCCTGTTATCCGTGTCCTTGAGCTAAGATTACAGATGCCCTGCCTTTGATATATGACACATCATGTGTCATAGCTTTTCATACAATCAATAACCTGCAACCCAGGAAAGAAAACCCTGGGCCCAAATCATTTAGTTGACTGGCTGGTGGGTTGGTTAGTGAGTTTGCTGGTGAGTGGGTGGGTGGGTGGGTGAGTTGGTTGGTTTTTGGGTTGGTTAGTTTGTTTGTGGCTTGGCTGCTGAGTTGGTTTGTTTGTTTGTGGGTTGGTTGGTGGTTGGTTGGTTGGTTTGTTTGTGGGTTGGTTGGTTGGTTTGTTTGTGGGTTGGTTGGTTGGTTGGTTGGTTGGTTGGTTGGTTGGTTTGTTTGTTTGTGGGTTGGCTGTTGGGTTGGTTGTTGGTTGGTTGGTTTGTTTGTGGGTTGGCTGTTGGGTTGGTTGGTTGGTTTGTGAGTTGGTTAGTTTGTTTGTGGGTTGGATGGTGGGTTGGTATGTTAGTTTGTGGGTTGGTTGGTTTGTGAGTTGGCTGGCTGGCTGGCTGGCTGGTGGGTTGGTTGGTTGGTTTGTTGGTTGGTTAGTGGGTGAGTTAGTGGGTTGGTTGGTTTGTGGGTTGGTTGTTTGGTTGGTTTGTTTGTGGTTTGGTTGGTTGGTTGGTTTGTGGGTTGGCTGGCTGGCTGGCTGGCTGGCTGGCTGGCTGGTAGATCGTATGGCTTGTTTGTGGGTGGGTGGGTTGTTGGGTGGTTGGTTTGTGGGTGGGCTGGTTGGTTGGTTGGTTTGCGGGTAGATTGGTTGGTTGGTTGGTGGTTTGACTGGTTGGTGGGTTGGTTAATTTGTTGGTGGGTGGGTTGTTTTGTGGGCTGGTTTGTTGGTTTGTGGATGGGTTGGTTTGTGATTGGGTAGATTGACTGGCTGGTTGCCTAGCTAGCTAGTTCTGTAGCTAAGTGTTATCTGACCTCTGCTGTTCTCAGCTTGTTGTTATCTAGCGTGTGTCACCTTGAATAGATTCATTTTTGTTCATTCATAGTGTATGAGTGACCCATTAACAAGCAGAGAATGTTATTTACAAATCATCACCCACTGCTGTGCTACTGGCAACTCAGCAACTCTACACATTTGTTATGTACATTTACATTCTAGTCATTTAGCAGACGCTCTTATTCAGAACGACTTTTCTTCCATCTGGTGGAAGTAATTTACCTGTTTCATTAGGCTGTCTGCTGCTCTCTCTGTCTGCTGCTCTCTCTGTCTCTCTCCCTCTCACATATTTATCTCTCTCTCTCTCTCTCTCTCTGTCATTTGCCACTACCACTCTAATTTCTTTCTCTCTTCCTGTCTCACTCTTTCATTTCTCTCACTCTTTCATCACTCCCTCTCCATCTCCATCTCTCTCTCTCTCTCTCTCTCTCTCTCTCTCTCCTCTCCCTCATAAACAGCTTCAGAATAGGGGGCTACCAACTCATATTTTGGTGGTAAATTAGATTTATATGCAGGCAGGACCCTGCCATAAATGTGTTGCTCTGCATCATTAATATTTGTAACAGATGTTTACTGATTGTTGGATTACCAGCCACGTCGACCAGTGAAATCTGTTCATAAAAGGAGTGGAATTCATGGCCAATACAAGGCGTAGAGAGAAACACCAGCAGAAAAACCTTCATAATCAGCGACAAACATAGTTGGAAACGGCATTATAAATGAATTAGGATTGGAAGTGAAAATGAAATAAGAATGAGGCCTCTTTGCCGCCCCCTTTTAGTTATATCACATAGACAAGTCAAACGTTTTTATATTGAATGAAATGTGAAGTGTTTTCTTAGAATTTTCCTATTGTGTTTTTATCAAGCAAGCCATGTCATTATAGTGAATGTCTATCGACCTCTCTATCTCTATAAATATCCTGACGATAACATAATGAATGTTTGAATAAATCCATGATGCATTTTTAAAGGTTATATATACAGCTCTGGAAAAACATTGTCAGATTCTCTGGTTGTACTATTTCTAGGTATGTGTTTGGGTAAAATGACATTTTTTGTTATATTCTATCAACTACTGACAACATTTCTCCCAAATTCAAAGTAAAAATATTGTCATTTAGAGCATTTATTTGCAGAAAATGACAACTGGTCAAAATAACAAATGAACCACCCCCAGATCATCACCGATCCGCCACCAAATTTCACAGTCGGTGTGAGACACTGTGGCTTGTAGGCCTCTCCGGGTTTCGCACTCACTGTGAAATTTGGTGGAGAGTCTGTGATGATCTGGGGGTGGTTCAGCAAGGCCGGAATCGGGCAGATTTGTCTTTGTGAGAGACGCATGAATCAAGCTGTAACGATGTGTGCTGAGAGTCGGGAAGCAAGTTCAGGGAGGGAGTGTTATAATAAAATAAACATAGTACAAAACAAGAAACACTAACAGCACACAGACATGAAACAGATACCGAAACAATAACGCCTGGGGACGGAACCAAAGGGAGTGACATAAATAGGGAAGGTAATCAGGGAGGTGATGGAGTCCAGGCGAGTCTGATGACATGCAGGTGTGCGTAACGATGGTGACAGGTGACCTAGAGGCCAGAGAGGGAGCACACAAGCCACATACAAGGTTGTCCTGGAAGAAAACTTGCTTCCTTCTGCTCTGACAATGTTCCCGTTGTCTGAGGATAGTTTTTTCTAGCATGACAATGCCCCCATGACACACAGCCAGGTCAATCAATGTGTGGATGGAGAACCACCAGATCAAGACCCTGTCATGGCCAGCCCAATCTCCAGACCTGAACCCCATTGAAAACCTCTGGAATGTGATCAAGAGGAAGATGGATGGTCACAAGCCATCAAACAAAGCCGAGCTGCTTGAATTTTTGCGCCAGCAGTGGCATAAAGTCACCCGAAATCAATGTGAAAGACTGGTGGAGAGCATGCCAAGATGCATGGAAGCTGTGATTGAAAATCAGGGTTATTCCACCAAATGTCTTCCTAAGTTAAAACGTTAGCATTGTCTTGTTTTAGAAATGAATATGAACTTATTTCATTAGCATTAGGTCTGACAACACTGCATCTTTTTTTTGTTATTTTGACCAGTTGTCATTTTCTGCAAATAAATGCTCTAAATGACAATATTTTTATTTGGAATTTGGGAGAAATGTTGTCAGTAGTTTATAAAATAAAACAAAAACGGTAATTTTAATCAAAACACATACATAGAAATAGTACAACCAGAGAAACTGATCATTTTGCAGAGGTCTCTTAATTTTTGTTTGTTTGTTGTTCTATGGATTATAATAGAAATAAAACAAATCCTATCTGTTGCTATTAGCAGGGCCAAAGTAATGCAGAGACTTACAGGAGCCCGCTCTCAATTTTCAAAATACACCAGAGAGCATTATTTAGCCACAGAGAATCAACAGTTAAAAAAAACAAACTATAAAACAAAGCCCCGGGTCCGTTAGATAGCCTATTTCCTGATTTACTGATTGATGTGTTCAAAAATATCAAAATCAAATCAAATCAAATTTATTTATATAGCCCTTCGTACATCAGCTGATATCTCAAAGTGCTGTACATAAACCCAGCCTAAAACCCCAAACAGCAAGCAATGCAGGTGTAGAAGCACGGTGGCTAGGAAAAACTCCCTAGAAAGGCCAAAACCTAGGAAGAAACCTAGAGAGGAACCAGGCTATGTGGGGTTGCCAGTCCTCTTCTGGCTGTGCCGGGTGGAGATTATAACAGAACATGGCCAAGATGTTCAAATGTTCATAAATGACCAGCATGGTCGAATAATAATAAGGCAGAACAGTTGAAACTGGAGCAGCAGCACAGCCAGGTGGACTGGGGACAGCAAGGAGTCATCATGTCAGGTAGTCCTGGGGCATGGTCCTAGGGCTCAGGTCCTCCGAGAGAGAGAAAGAGAGAAGGAGAGAATTAGAGAACGCACACTTAGATTCACACAGGACACCGAATAGGACAGGAGAAGTACTCCAGATATAACAAACTGACCCTAGCCCCCCGACACATAAACTACTGCAGCATAAATACTGGAGGCTGAGACAGGAGGGGTCAGGAGACACTGTGGCCCCATCCGAGGACACCCCCGGACAGGGCCAAACAGGAAGGATATAACCCCACCCACTTTGCCAAAATAGACATCATCACTTTGGAGAAACGTTCTCCCTTTAACCTTCCAGGCTATTGAGAACAGAGCTGCATGCCTATTTCCTGTCTAGTCCCTGTCTATTTCCTGTCTAGTCCCTGTCTATTTCCTGTCTAGTTCCTGTCTAGTCCCTGTCTAGCTGGTACTGAGATGTACAGGCTATTGATAAAAGAGCTGCCTGTCTAGTTCCTGTCTTGTTTCTGTCTTGTTCCTGTGTAATTCCTGTCTAGTTCCTGTGTAATTCCTGTCTAGTTCCTGTCTAATTCCTGCGTAATTCCTGTCTAGTTCCTGTCTAGCTGGGACTGAGATGTACAGGCTACTGATAAAGAGCTGTGTGTCTAGTTCCTGTCTTGTTCCTGTCTAATTCCTGTCTAGTTCCTGTCTAGTTCCTGTGTAATTCCTGTCTAGTTGGGACAGAGATGTACAGGCTACTGGTAAAAGAGATGTCTGTCTAGTTCCTGTGTAATTCCTGTCTAGTTCCTGTCTAGCTGGGACTGAGATGTACAGGCTACTGATAAAAGAGCTGTCTGTCTAGTTCCTGTCTTGTTCCTGTGTAATTCCTGTCTAGTTCCTGTCTAGTTCCTGTCTAATTCCTGTCTAGTTCCTGTCTAGTTCCTGTCTAATTCCTGTGTAATTCCTGTCTAGTTCCTGTCTAGTTCCTGTCTAATTCCTGTGTAATTCCTGTCTAGTTCCTGTCTAGTTCCTGTGTAATTCCTGTCTAGTTCCTGTCTAGTTCCTGTCTAGTTCCTGTCTAATTCCCGTGTAATTCCTGTCTAGTTCCTGTCTAGTTCCTGTCTAATTCCTGTGTAATTCCTGTCTAGTTCCTGTCTAATTCCTGTGTAATTCCTGTCTAGTTCCTGTGTAATTCCTGTCTAGTTCCTGTGTAATTCCTGTCTAGTTCCTGTCTAGTTCCTGTCTAGTTCCTGTCTAGTTCCTGTCTAGTTCCTGTGTAGTTCCTGTCTAGTTCCTGTCTAGTTCCTGTCTAGTTCCTGTGTAATTCCTGTCTAGTTCCTGTCTAGTTCCTGTCTAATTCCTGTGTAATTCCTGTCTAGTTCCTGTGTAATTCCTGTCTAGTTCCTGTGTAATTCCTGTCTAGTTCCTGTCTAGTTCCTGTCTAGTTCCTGTCTAGTTCCTGTCTAGTTCCTGTCTAGTTCCTGTCTAATTCCTGTGTAATTCCTGTCTAGTTCCTGTGTAATTCCTGTCTAGTTCCTGTGTAATTCCTGTCTAGTTCCTGTCTAGTTCCTGTCTAGTTCCTGTCTAGTTCCTGTGTAGTTCCTGTCTAGTTCCTGTGTAATTCCTGTCTAGTTCCTGTGTAATTCCTGTCTAGTTCCTGTGTAATTCCTGTCTAGTTCCTGTCTAGTTCCTGTGTAATTCCTGTCTAGTTCCTGTCTAGTTCCTGTCTAATTCCTGTGTAATTCCTGTCTAGTTCCTGTCTAGTTCCTGTCTAATTCCTGTGTAATTCCTGTCTAGTTCCTGTGTAATTCCTGTCTAGTTCCTGTGTAATTCCTGTCTAGTTCCTGTCTAGTTCCTGTGTAATTCCTGTCTAGTTCCTGTGTAATTCCTGTCTAGTTCCTGTCTAGTTCCTGTCTAGTTCCTGTCTAGTTCCTGTCTAGTTCCTGTCTAGTTCCTGTCTAGTTCCTGTGTAATTCCTGTCTAGTTCCTGTCTAGTTCCTGTCTAGTTCCTGTCTAGTTCCTGTGTAATTCCTGTCTAGTTCCTGTCTAGTTCCTGTCTAGTTCCTGTCTAGTTCCTGTCTAGTTCCTGTCTAGTTCCTGTCTAGTTCCTGTGTAATTCCTGTCTAGTTCCTGTCTAGTTCCTGTCTAGTTCCTGTCTAGCTGGGACTGAGATGTACAGCATGTAAATGCACATAGTATATTATTTATCTGAGAACTACGAGTGTGTGTGTGTGTGTGTGTGTGTGTGTGTGTGTGTGTGTGTGTGTGTGTGTGTGTGTGTGTGTGTGTGTGTGTGTGTGTGCGTGCGTGCGTGCGTGCGTGCGTGCGTGCGTGTGTGTGTATTGCTGTCTCAACACAAGCCACGTCCGAGGAGTCTGAGCCGCCGGCATTAGCTTCGTAGCGACAGCCCCACTTCATCATGGTTTTACCTTCATGCATAATTAAAAAGGTAAATTACTTGCCATGTACAAAATTCTAATGCTGGGGGAAACAGGGCTACATTAAAATATATTTTCCCTTCCGTGAGACTAACAGGGAATCAATGAATATATTCACAATATTTTATTTTGGCCCAAATGGCACCCTATTCCTAACATTTTTTGGACCAAAACCTTATGTACCCTGGTCTAAAGTAGTGCACTATGTAGGGAATAGGGTACCATTTAGGATATAACACAGGGTGGAGGGTTCCAGAGGAGAGAACGGAGATTGGCTACGGCTGATCTCATTGAAGAGGTCCTATACAATAGTGAGTGTGTGTGAAAGGCTCTGAGGGAAGTGTGTGTTTGTGTAAGCTTATGAGGCGAATGGCTGATGGGTATCAGGCAGGTTTGGTATACTGTGCAACACAAACTGTTCCTATGTGATATATACTGTCCGGTGGAGAGGAAGCACTCCAGCATGTGTGCAGGACAGGCGCAGTACCCATGTTATACAGATAACAACTTTGTCAGTATTTAAATTGTTTCCTGTTCAAGCATCACAAACAGATGAGCTCCTATCAGAAAGCTATTTTCGTTACCAAGGAGATTGTAGAACTGGTGTCACTGAGGGAAAGGGGGAGAGGGAGTGAGGAGGGGGGGAAAGGGGGAGAGAGGAGAAAGTGGTGAGGGGTGAGGGGGAGAGGGGAAGATGGGGAGGGAGTAGAATGGGGGACATGGGGAAAGAGGGGAGAAGGTGAGAGAGAGGAGAGACGAGAAAGGGGGAAAAGGGGAGAGGGGGAGGGAGGAGATTAAGTAAGAAGGGGAGAGAGGGGAGAGGGGTGAGAGAGTGGAGAGCGGGAGAGAGGAGAAAAGGGGGAGAGGGGAGAGAGGGAAAGAGGGAGAGGGGGAAGGAGGAGATTAAGTAAGAAGGGGAGAGAGGGGAGAGGGGAGAGGGGTGAGAGAGTGGAGAGCGGGAGAGAGGAGAAAAGGGGGAGAGGGGAGAGAGGGAAAGAGGGGAGAAAATTCCCCAATAACAATGGTCTGAGGAGGGGATTTGAGAAGAGGTCAGGATATTGGCTGTGGAATGTTTTTAGGGGATTACCAGCTGGGTCTGGAGGGAGCTGACAGCTGGAGAGAAGAGAGAAGGGAACTAAAGAGGTTAAGGCACATAACAGGGATAAGGCAGACAGGCCTACTTCAGTAGGAAGCCTTGGTCAGCAAATACATTGAAACCACTGCTGATGGGAGAGGAATTTACAGATATTGGCCAAATCCCAGTGATACATTCTTTTAAAAGGTAATATATTCAGTCTTAATCAGGTGCAATTTTAGGATATGCAATAATCAACAATTATTTGGCAACTGACATCCCAAAACAACATGCCGTTTGCTGAAAACAACACAAATTATAAAGCTGGGATTCTGTTAAAAAATGGTTTTGGCCAGAATCAAAAAAAGGTAGATATTTTTAGAGATAGTGTCTATGAAAAAAATTATGTGATGATATGAGTGACTGTAAATAAGATGTTCAAGTCTCAAGTCTCTATCAAAGCTACACAAGCAACACACTTACAGCTGGACACAGTACCATGTTCATTGACTTGTGGAATAATGCGACATGTTTCCAATTTGACAAAAGAGCTTGACGTTATAGATGTAGTGTATCGTACAATAATACACGAATCAAAGGAAATCCTCTGCTGTGGGTGACTCCTGATTTTACAAATAAATTGCTACAGCCTTTAAATTGGTTGTTCTTTCCAAACAGAGCTTTGACGTGCTGTGCTTACAGGCATTTTTAGTGGCCGAAGCGTCTCTCATTTCTCCTCCGTCTCACTCACTTTAATCCATTTCTCTCTCTCTCTCTCTCTCTCTCTCTCTCTCTCTCTCTCTCTCTCTCTCTCTCTCTCTCTCTCTCTCTGTCTCTCTCTCTGTCTCTCTCTCTCTCTCTCTCTCTCTCTCTCTCTCTCTCTCTCTCTCTCTCTCTCTCTCTCTCTCTCTCTCTCTCTCTCTCTCTCTCTCTCTCTCTCTCTACTACAAATACCAATCTCCATGTAATGGGAAAAAATCATGTTTTTATCTACAGTACACTTACAGGAGAATCAAAAGGATATGCATGGATGAACAAAGGTTAAAAACACGAGATAATAAATTGCTCGAGTGTCATGTTAAATTTTTTACAATAGCATTACCGTAGCATTAACCATAACAGGATTTAAGATGTTACCAGTACACTGAACAATCCACTTTGCATCGGCTGTGCTTCCTGCCCGCTGTGTGATTCATTGAGAGGAAACAACAATCACATTTTCCACACACACAGACACCAAACACAGACATACACTGAACACACATAAACGTACACGCACGCACACACACACACACACACACACACACGCACACGCACACACACACACACACACACACACACACACACTGAACACAGACATACACTGAACACACACATACACCCACACACACACGCATGGCCATGATAAATAATACATTATATTTAGCCCTGGACCTGGCATCGTCTATCTGTTGCAGCGATATGGCTTCTCAAACCCTCTGATGTTTTATGAGCGATGTGCTGGCAGATTGTTATAGTCTGTACTAATATACACTAGTATACACTAGTATTGGTTGATATAGTCACCAGCAACCCGTAACACTCAGTTTTACAAGTCAATAGCCCTCAAAGGTGTCAGTTCTCAAAGCTCTACGACTTTTACGAGAAGTTTTACATTTAATGTCAGATTTTTACCGATATTAGAAGTCTGTGTTGTGAATGGTAAAATGTCTGTTGCACCATAATAGACAACTCCATCACATGCAGGGTGGTTACTATACCATGATTATTTTTCAATCATTTTCTGATACTCCTTCCATTTAAATATTATCGCTTGCACAGTGCTCCTTGGGATGATAAAAGCTTGGGAAATCATTTTGTATCCAAATCCGGCTTTAAACTTCTTCACAACAGAATCTCGGACCTGCCTGGTGTGTTCCTTGTTCTTCATGATGCTCTCTGCGCTTTTAACGGACCTCTGAGACTATCACAGTGCAGGTGCATTTATACGGAGACTTGATTACACACAGGTGGATTGTATTTATCATCATTAGTCATTTAGGTCAACATTGGATCATTCAGAGATCCTCACTGAACTTCTGGAGAGAGTTTGCTGCACTGAAAGTAAAGGGGCTGAATAATTTTGCACGCCCAATTTTTCAGTTTTTGATTTGTTAAAAAAGTTTGAAATATCCAATAAATGTCGTTCCACTTCATGATTGTGTCCCACTTGTTGTTGATTCTTCACAAAAAAATATAGTTTTATATATTTATGTTTGAAGCCTGAAATGTGGCAAAAGGTCGCAAAGTTCAAGGGGGCCGAATACTTTCGCAAGGCACCGTATATATATATATATATATATTTGTTGCTGTTGTCGTTGATTCATTTATTCATACCATTTCACCCTACCACAACATATAGTTCCGACACAACTCTAGGGTGACTACCTAAGCCGGCTGGTCATTTGTTCTATCCGTCGACTCGGTTGCCAGAAACGTGACCCAGTCGTTCAGTCTTTTTGTTCTGTATCAATGGACACGACTCAGTTGTTTGTTCTAAATGTTCCATTGTCATACTGGCTGGCAACGTTCTTCTCCCTTTCTTACTAGCTAGCCAACTATGGCCAACTTAAAGTCACGTCAAAACAGTGCAGACAGAATAACAACAAAGTAGCTGCATTTGTTTAAGCTGTTTTCTAGTGACGTTTATTTGGATACATCCATAACAAGGAGCTAATGATGCGCGGTTAGAAAGTGCGCTCTCTTTTGTCAGGATACTATTGTTCAGAGGAGCTAGCCAACAACACAGCTAACACAATCAAACTGAAGCTGGAAAGACAGCAAACTAGAAAGGAAAGCTGCCTGTATGTCTGTCTGTCTCATTCCAATTCCCGACACGATCATTACTATGGACAGATATAGACAACAATGTTTATGCAAATCTCCGCTGTTGAAAACTACATGTTAGTCTAAAAGAAATGTGAGATCATGTCTAGATGCTTTTTATAGTAGAGACAGTGGCTGATGAGACAGTGGATTGCTCAGTCAGATGGAACAGAGTGAATAGGCATTTTAGCGTCATAGATTTAGCCGGTGGTAATTTGTGGAATAGACACCGACTGGAATGCAGTTTTAACCAATCAGCATTCAGGATTAGACCCACTCGTTGTATACATCTTTATACAGGGCCTCCAGAAAGTATTCAAACCTCTTGTCTTTTTCCACATTTAGTTGTGTTACAGACTGAATTTAAAATGGATACATTTTAGATTTTTTTTGGTCACTGGCCTACACACAATACCCCATAATGTCAAAGTGTAATTATGATTTTTAGACATTTTTACAAATTAATAAAAAATTAAAAGCTGAAATGTCTTGACTCAATAAGTATTCAACCCCTTTGTTATGGCAAGCCTAAATAAATTCAGGAGTAAAAATGTGCTTAACAAGTCACATAGTTAGTTGCATGGACTCACTCTGTGCATTAATAATGTTTAACACAATTTTTGAATGTCTACCTCATCTCTGTACCCCCTCACAAACAATTATCTGTAAGGTCCTTCATCTCTGTACCCCCACACAAACAATTATCTGTAAGGTCCTTCAGTCTAGCAGTGAATTTCAAACATAGATTCAACCACAAAGACCAGGGAGGTTTTCCAATGCCTCGCAAAGAAGGGCTCCTATTGGTAGATGGGTAAAAAAAACAACAGTCACCTCGAAGATACAGGCGTCCTTCCTAACTCAGTTTGCCGGAGAGGAAGGGAACAGTTCAGGGATTTCACCATGAGGACAATGGTGACTTTAAAACGGTTACAGAGTTTAATGGCTGTGATAGGAGAAAACTGACGATGGATCAACAACGTAGTAGTTACTCTACAATACCAAATCTAAATTACAGAGTGAAAAGAAGGAAGCCTGTACAGAACATAAATATTCCAAAACAGGTAGTCTGTTTGTAACAAGGCACTAAAGTAATACCGAAAAAAAAATTGGGCAAAGCAATTCACTTTTTTGTCCTGAATACAAAGTGTTATGTTTGGGGCAAATCCAATATAACACATTACTGAGTACCACTTCCCATATTTTGAAGTATAGTGGTGGCCGCAAAGCCTGGTCCAGTCTGCTTTCCATCAGACACTAGATGATGAATTCCCCTTTCAGCAGGACAATAACCTAAAACACAAGGCCAAATCTACGCTTACCAAGTAGACAGTGAATGTTCCTGATTGGCTAAGTTACAGTTTGACTTAAATGTGTTTGAAAATCTATGGCAAGACCTGAAAATGGTTGTCTAGCAATGATCAACAACCAATTTGAAGAATTGAAGAATTGTTAAAAATAATAATGGACAAATGTTGCACAATCCAAGTGTGAATAGCTCTTAGAGACTTACCCAGAAAGAGTCACAGCTCTTAGAGACTTATCCAGAAAGAGTCACAGCTCTTAGAGACTTATCCAGAAAGAGTCACAGCTCTAATTGCAACTAAAAGGTAATTCTAACATGCATTGACTCATGGGGTGTGAATACTTATGTAAATGAGGTATTTCTGTTTTCTCTCAACCAGCTCCATGACATAGTCACCTGGAATGCATTTTAATTAAAAAACACGTTTTCACTTTGTCATTACAGGATATTGTATGTAGATGAGTAGAAGAAGAAAAAAAACAGTTTGATCAATTTTGAATTCAGGGCGTAACACAGCAACATGTGGAATTAATCAAAGGGGGTAAGTTCTTCTGGAGGCACTTCATAACATTACCCTGCACTCTATAACCAGAATGCATGGAGAGTTGAATAGGTAGAAACCAAACCCCTACGATTTACTCCTAACCATCTCCTCTTTGTTGTAACTCATTGTAGTTTTATTGATATACAATCCATCCATCCAAACATATTTCTATTTATTTTTTAATCTGAAAACAATCGGTGCAGAAACAGCAGACTGTTGGGGCATTAATCACCAAGGGCAGTATTTTTTTCCCCAGCCGGAGTTCGAAGAGATTGTTGCAACAGCTGCAAAGCATTCTGGTAAAGGGAATGATTTATGACTGTTATAACCATAACGATGAGGAAAAGTCATTACCATATCGACAGGCTCTGGGGTGATCCCCTATTCAATACTTCAAAACCTGCTGATCGTGACCTGCTAATGAGTAGGTTAGAAAGGGGAAAAGAGAGAAAAAATCATGAGGATTGGTCTGTTGTAGGCTACTGATAGAACAACCTTGCATAGTCAACAAATGTGAACTGCAAAATATATATTTTTCACAGAATAACTAACTGTATCGAAGCAGCACAGCAAGGGAACATTCATGTATTAATTCATCATTGACATCCTATTCATTTTGAAGTAATTTATCTGAGAATTGCTTTTTGAGGGCCGACAGGGATAGGACAGGAACTGATACATTGACATGAGAAAGGATCACATTTGCAGGATTTCACCACTAATCACTGGCCACTGATTCATGGCTCACCGAGTTCCTCTCACTTTTATATAATATCACACACACACACACACACACAGACACACACACAGACACAGACACAGACACAGACACAGACACAGACACAGACACAGACACAGACACAGACACCCACCCACACACACACACACACACACACACAGACACAGACACAGACACAGACACAGACACAGACACACACACACACACACACACACACACACACACACACACACACACACACACACACACACACACACACACACACACACACACCGCCCTCCCCGTCGAGTCCAGACCAACAGCCTCCCCAAGGTCAGCTGAAGGAAATGATACCACATGGCCTATAAGATTTATGATGGTCCAGCTACATCTCCCTCCTATGTTTACAGAGAAGTCAGACATCACACCCTGTTCCTTTTGTAGTGCACTACATTTGACTAGAGCCCTATGGGTTTCCCTTTGGGTCGTTGTCAAAGTAGTGCACTAGACAGGGAGTAGGGTGCCAATGAGTGCCCAGACGGCATCTCTAGCTGCGTCCTCAGAGCATGCGCAGACCAGCTGGCTGGAGTGGGTACGGACATATTCAATCTCTCCCTATCCCAGTCTGTTGTCCCCACATGCTTCAAGATCTCCACCATTGTTCCTGCACCCAAGAAAGCAGAAGGTAGCCGAACTAAATAACTATCGCCCCGTAGCACTCACTTCTGTCATCATGAAGTGCCTTGAGAGACTAGTCAAGGATCGTATCACCTTACCTGACACCCTAGACCCACTTCAACTTGCTTAACACCCCAATAGATCCACAGACGATGCAATAGCCATTGCACTGCACACTGCCCTGTCCCATCTGGAGAGGAATACCAATGTAAGAATGCAGTTCATTGACTGTAGCTAAGTATTCAACACCATAGTACCCTCCAAGCTCATCATTAAGCTTGAGGTCCTGGGTCTGAACCCGCCCTGTGCAACTGGCTCCTGGACTTCCTAACGGGCCGCCCCCAGGTGGTGAAGGTAGGAAACAACCCCTCCACTTTGCTGATCCTCAACAATGGGGCCCCACAAGGGTGCATGCTCAGCCCCCTGAGTGCAAATGCACCTCTTCAACCTCAGGAGGCCGTAGAAACTTGTCTTGGCACCTAAAACCCTCACAAACTTTTATCACCGCTTGGTAAGGCAACTGCACCGCCTAAAACTGCAGGGCTGTCCAGAGGGTGGTGCGGTCTGCACAACGCATCACCGGGGGCAAACTACCTGCCCTCCAGGACACCTACAGCACCCGATGTCACAGGAATGCCAAAAAGATCCTCAAGGACAACAACCACCCAAGCCACTGCCTGTTCACCCCGATATCATCCAGAAGACGAGGTCAGTACAGGTTCATCAATGCTGGGACAGAGAGGCTGAAAAACAGCTTCTATCTCAAGGCCATCAGACTGTTAAATAGTCATCACTAGCACATTAGAGGCAGCTGCCCTATATACATAGACTTGGAATCAATGGCCACTTTAATAATGGAACGCTAGTCACTTTAATAATGTTTACATATTTTGCATTACTCATCTCATATGTATATACTGTATTCTATCCAATTCTACTGTATCTTAGTCTATGCCGCTCTGACATTGTCACTCTAACATTGCAAGTCCAAATATTTCTATATTCTTAATTCCATTTATTTACTGTAGATTGTGTGTATTGTTAGATATTACTTGTTAGATATTACTACACTGTTGTAGCTAGAAACACAAGCATTTCGCTACACCTGTAATAACATCTACTAAACAGGTGTATGTGACAAATGCGATTTGATTTGATTTGATTGACTCCAATGTCAGAGTCCCTCTGTTATGTTGTTCCCTGGTTGGTTAACAAGCTGAAAACAACATTATTTTGAGTGTCACAGAGTGACTTCACATGGTGAGTTGTCAGCGGTGGCAGGTGTTAATTGAGAAGCATTCACCTGAGAGATAAGCTACGGCACAAAATGGAACCCTATTGTGGTGTACTACATAGGGAATAGGGAATAGGGTAGCATTTGGGACTTGTTTGTCTCTCCATTCCCATTGGCCTCAAAGTGCATGGCTATAATCTTGGAAATACAGAGAGACAAATAGCCATAGAGAGAATTGTCCATCTTGTGTTATTGTATTCTACCTATGGTATATAATCTTCCACTAATACTCATTTACATGTCAGTGAGCACTAGCACAACTTAAATGTACTCGTATAATCTCCCCCCGGCACAGCCAGAAGAGGACTGGTGACCCCTCAGAGCCTGGTTCCTCTCTAGGTTTCTTCCTAAGTTCCTGCCTTTCTAGGGAGTTTTTCCTAGCCACCGTGCTTCTACACCTGCATTGCTTGCTGTTTGGGGTTTTAGGCTGGGTTTCTGTACAGCACTTTGTGACATCTGATGATATAAAAAAAAGGGCTTTAAAATACATTTCATTGATTGATTGAATTACTTCTTCATCCAGCAAGGGAAGGGGTCAGCCGGATACCTTCCTCTCCTCCACATAGGTTGTGTCCCAAATGACACCCTGCTAAATTTATAGCGCACTACTTTTTTTTTTTTTTTACCAGGGCTCGAAGGGACTATATAGGGAATAGGATACGATTTGGGACTCAGATTGAGACGTTCCTCCCCCTACATAATGAAGTATAGACCTAGGTATATGGGCCCAGGGTTTGGGAAGGTTATTGGCTATGTCTTTTGATTTCAGGGGCTATTAGTTCTATGCAGACCATGAGGTACCTATAGTATCTGGTGTTTTATTCTGTGCATTGAACCTCACAAAATTGACCTGTGCTTAAACACGCAGATGATTTAAAGCTAGTCTGTTATACAACTTTGGTGTGTGTGTGTGTGTGGGTGTGTGTGTGTGTGTGTGTGTGTGTGTGTGTGTGTGTGTGTGTGTGTGCCCTATCGCTTAACATATATGAATCTGAAGTGAAGTTATTTGTAGGTTTGTGACTACCTGAAAATCCGCTAGCCTAGGCAATCATAAAACAGTCATGTGAAATCAGCCTACAGTCCCATGCCTGCCCATCTGAATGAACCCCCCCCCCCCCCCCCCCCCCCCCACGTCAAGGCCCACTTGTACCTACGCAAGCGATCCTCCAATGCTCAGTTAGCAGTAAGTCAACAGCTCTTGGAGTTTAGCACGTCATTCCTCTCCATCTTTCATTCTGTTTGTCTGTGTTACATTCCCACTCAGCCCCCATCCATTCTCACATCCAGTTCCTGGCTTTGTCCATCCATCATTAGGAGCACTTTGTCTCCTGGTTGGCGGCTGCAATCACACCGGAGCAGAGTATATAGAGGAGCAGAGCTGAACAGAGCAGAGGGGAGCAGATAAGAGAGGAGCAGAACAGGGCCTGGTCTGGGTGACTGAGACCGACTGACTGCTGCAATCACACCGGAGCAGAGTATATAGAGGAGCGGAGCTGAACGGAGCAGAGGGGAGCAGAGGAGAGTAGATCAGAGGGGAGCAGAGGAGAGTAGATCAGAGGGGAGGAGAGAAGATCAGAGGGGAGCAGAGGGGATGAGAGTAGATCAGAGGGGAGCAGAGCAGAGTAGATCAGAGGGGAGCAGAGGAGAGTAGATCAGAGGGGAGCAGAGGAGAGTAGACAGGGGGGAGCAGAGGAGAGTAGATCAGAGAGGAGCTGAGGAGAGTAGATCAGAGGGGAGCAGAGGAGAGTAGATCAGAGGGGAGCAGAGGAGAGTAGATCAGAGGGGAGCAGAGGAGAGTAGATCAGAGGGGAGCAGAGGAGAGTAGATCAGAGGGGAGCTGAGGAGAGTAGATCAGAGAGGAGCTGAGGAGAGAAAATCAGAGAGGAGCATGAGGAGCTGAGGAGAGTAGATCAGAGGGGAGCTGAGGAGAGTAGATCAGAGAGGAGCTGAGGAGAGAAAATCAGAGAGGAGCATGAGGAGCTGAGGAGAGTAGATCAGAGGGGAGCTGAGGAGAGTAGATCAGAGAGGAGCTGAGGAGAGAAAATCAGAGAGGAGCATGAGGAGCTGAGGAGAGTAGATCAGAGGGGAGCTGAGGAGAGTAGATCAGAGAGGAGCTGAGGAGAGAAAATCAGAGAAGAGCATGAGGAGCTGAGGAGAGTAGATCCGAGGGGGGCTGAGGAGGAGGAGGAGGAGACTGCTCCCCTCTGACCTACTCTCCTCTGCTCCACCTCAGAGGGGAGTAGAGCAGGTCCCGGGTGGCTGAGACTGACTGGCTGCCAATAGGGACCTTTTTCCACCTCCTATCTGCATGTCTACCTCCCATCTGCTGACAGCCCAAGCTTTCTATTTCTATTGCACAGGCAAACAAAAAAACATTTATGCTGCACTTCGTTTCCCCACACTAGGAGGAGGGAGGGACAGAGAGAGTTAATGAGGTGAGATTGAGGGAGGGAGGGAGGACTAGATAATTTTCTGAAAGGAATTCACACTTAAGTCAGCCTTCTCCCACACACAACTACATCAATACACATCACATGGATAAAACGTATTACTAATTAGAAGTTGATAAGCGCAGTGTCAACTACACTTTGTTGAGAGAAAGAGACAGAGCGAGAGAGACAGAGAGAATAAGTGAGAACGAGAGATTGAGATTGAGTGAGAGTTCGAGGGTGAGTGAGCGAGTGAGCGAGTGAGTGAGTGAGTGAGTGAGAACTAGAGAGACAGAGAGAGAGAGAGAAAGGGAGAGCAAGTGAGAGTGAGAGAGAAAAAGAGAGAGCGAGTGTGAGTGAGAGAGAGAAAGAGAATGAGTGAGAGAGAGAAGGAGACTGAGTGTGAGTGAGAGAGAGAAAGAGAGTGAGTGAGAGAGGTGGTAGATTCAGAGGTGTATTTACAACAGTATGTTTTCTTGGGATTCTATATAATGTATGTAAATTTTGTTGAAACTCCTCTGTCTGTATTATGTCACTAAATGTTGTCTATCACTATCAGCACCATATCACCAGGTAACTTTCTGACTATGTTGTCTAACACTAACAGCACCATATCACCAGGTAACATTCTGACTATGTTGTCTAACAGCACCATATCACCAGGTAAAATTCTGACTATGTTGTCTAACAGCACCATATCACCAGGTAACATTCTGACTGTGTTGTCTAACACTAACAGCACCATATCACCAGGTAACATTCTGACTGTGTTGTCTAACACTAACAGCACCATATCACCAGGTAACATTCTGACTATGTTGTCTAACACTATCAGCACCATATCACCAGGTAACATTCTGACTATGTTGTCTATCACTAACAGCACCATATCACCAGGTAACATTCTGACTATGTTGTCTAGCAGCACCATATCACCAGGTAACATTCTGACTGTGTTGTCTAACAGCACCATATCACCAGGTAACATTCTGAGTGTATTGTCTATCAGCACCATATCACCAGGTA